>NC_139959.1:27489153-27526653 GCF_963454915.1 Gymnoscopelus microlampas
TGGCCGCGCCAGAAGGTTCGCGTTAGCATCGTTAGCGATAGCCGCAGTCCCCACCGCCACCACCACCACAACCACTAAGGGACACCTGGGATTCATTGCGATCCAGCACAGACCACACCCTCTGGGGGTTGGGGGGGTACTGTACCTGAGGGGAGACTGGGGGCCTCTCCCTCCGTTCTTGAAAAAGAACCAGTCCAGAGTCAAGATGTCGTGGATTTTAGAACAGGACTGCTGTGTTTGAATGCTGACTCATGTGTTTACATGTGTGAGGCTCCTACAGGCAGATGCCTGATCTCGGGTTTCGATGGGACATCAGACCACGCTTTTTTTTTGGTCTTGGTCGCCTGTGATGGAATAGGAGCACGCTGTCACAAACAAAAGCTGAGTTGACTTTCACAGTAGCCTCGACAGTAAATCGGGTTGAAACGTGTGTATTTGGGCCGCCTGCTGATGTGCCTGCTGATACTTTCCAGTATGTGAAAAGCTCACGCACGCGTTGCCATGCACAGGCACACGCACACATGCACGCCCACACGCACACACACGTAAAAACACACTCAAGCCTCCATATTGTGTGAGTAATCCTGTGTGATTTTAAGTGTGTTTCCAAGAAAGCCTCAGTCATCCCTTCCCAGCCTCACGTCTCCACTGATCAGTGACACACTCTTTATACGCTGGACATTCTGGGATCGGTGTGTTTGTTTATGTGTCAGTGTACATGCCTGTGTGTGTGTGTGTGTGTGTGTGTGTGTGTGTGTGTGTGTGTGTGTGTGTGTGTGTGTGTGTGTGTGTGTGTGTGTGTGTGTGTGTGTGTGTGTGTGTGTGTGTGTGTGTGTGTGTGTGTGTGTGTGTGTGTGTGTGTGTGTGTGTGCGTGCGCGCGCGCGTGCGTGCGTGCGTGTTTAACAATGTGTGTGCACATTAGCATGCAGGTGTATAACCATGTTCCTATTTTATAGTGTGTGTGCATACGTGTATACACGCATGGCTTTATGTATCTTTCCATAAGGGACTGTTTGAAGCACGCACGCCATACACATACACACAAAGCATTTTCACGATAATGTCATAGAGTTCCCCAACGTGAACGTTGTCACTACACTGTGTGGTTGTTGACCTGTTTCTTTGCGTATCTATGCGAAGGACAATTAGCAGACATGCAAGTGTGCACTCACGAGGACGAGCGTGGTAAGCGCGTGCAACTGTGCATGCATGAGGGTGTGCACGTCACACCCCTGTCTCCATTCCCCCTTGTAATGTTAACCCACTGTCTCCACCGCAGTTGCCCCAATGCCCCCCCCAACAACAACACATACACACATCCCCCTCAAAATCTTAAACTGCCCTCCTTCCCCATCCATCACACCCCCTCACCCCCAGCCTCCTTGCCCCAGAACCCCTCCCCACACCCCCTTTGCATTCCTGCATTTCACTGCCATAAACAACTATTAACTTAATGGTTACAAAAATCATTAAAGGAGGAACATCTGTGCGTGCGCAAGCAGCCAATCAGGGCCAACGAGGAAGGGAAGGGACCTGGGGGGGGATTGTAGAGCCGTGATTGGTTGAACGTAAGCGCTTGCACCTTGTTGAGCCCCCCCCCCCCCCCCCCCCCTCTCTCTACGGCGCATACGGCGCATGTTCTTTATAGTCTGTTTAGTGAGGGGAAGAAGCTGCGGGACATGGCCGGAAAAAAATAAGAGCAGAAAAGAAGGGGAGTAGAGGGGAGAGGAGGGAGAGGGAAAAAAGAAAAGGCCAGCAGAGACACATGAACATATGGAAACGGTTAGCTTCTCAGCGGTGGCAGGCAGCAGCGCGCTCTTTCTGTTCTCTCTCTCTCTTTCTCTCTCGCTCTCTTTGCTTTTTCATTTTCGATCTTTTACATCCCAAATAGGAACCAGATTGCCACTGCGGCCGCTTAATTTGAGCTTCTTTTACAGTTTAAGGATGTTGCTGGAAATTGAGGTGGAAAAATTATTTAGAAAATAAAACGGGGGTGGATAGGTAGTGGTGGGGGCATGAAGCTCATAATTACAGGCGTAAAAAGCAGCTCGGGCTTTTTGAATTAAGATCCCTGCCCGCACTGCTACCACTTTAATAACGGCACTTAGCACGGGCCAATACGGCATGCTGGGATATCGAACTGTTGTGTGGCCCGACCATGCAAACAAGAACCGGAATAAATTACAGGAAAGAGAGTTGTCTCATTGAATAATTCCATGACAAACCTTTAATGCAACTTAATGAAGATGGAAAGTGTGTGTGTGTGTGTGTGTGTGTGTGTGTGTGTGTGTGTGTGTGTGTGTGTGTGTGTGTGTGTGTGTGTGTGTGTGTGTGTGTGTGTGTGTGTGTGTGTGTGTGTGTGTGTGTGTGTGTGTGTGTGTGTGTGTGTGTGTGTGTGTGTCTGTGTGTGCGCGTGTGCGTGTGCGTGCGTGTGTTCTCCATCCCCTTTTAATGTGTGTGTGAATGGCAAACTGTGGCCACCCGAGAGCTCTGTGAGAAAAGGGAATAAAACGAGAGGGGAAACGTAAAATAAACTTGAACGGAAAGCTCGGATCGCGGGGCAGGGAGGACTCTGGCCAGGCAGCCTGCAGCAAACCGCTGGCTTCCCTCAGCCCAGATTGAGTGTGACTTCTGTTCGGGCGCAGGCCCTCGTCTCCTCTCTGCGTGTCTCCCACCGGCCGAGGGGGCACAGCGCCGCTGCAGCGACCCCGCCCCCCCCCTGAGATGAAAGCGTTTTCCATCGCGCATAATGTGCCTGAAAAATAATATGCACATTGTGTAATCATAGCCCCCCCCCACCCCCCACCCTGAAAAAGGCCCAGAAATACATACATGTTACAAAGAAGCTGTTATGCTGTTTGGTATTTTGCCGTGTGAGGGACCCGAGAGCCAAGTGTTAGAGACATGATGAAAGCTTGGGGGTCGCCTGGCTGGGCGAGCGGGGTGTCTGCGCCGGGCCTCCGTGTGCGTAGCGCTATTGGCGAGGTGTTTGCTTGCACGCTAGCCCCTGTCCAACATGGACGTGGAAATGGTATTCATTTTAGCGAGTGCTTTTTATGACGTGACAAAGTTATTGCCGCAGGTGAGGACAGCATGGGGGGGGGAGACGAGTGAGCGGTGGTGCGTATATTCCTCTGTGTGTGTGTGTGTGTGTGTGTGTGTGTGAGAGAGAGAGAGCACATTTGGATAAGGGCAAAGAGTGTTCACACAGGCACCTCCTGGTTGATTTGAAGGGGTCCCCGCGTTCCCACGCTTCTGGAGCCACTGTTTTCCAGGCCCCGGCAGGTGGGAGGGGTTTAGATGAGAAGGCTTGAGACAGGATTGGGGGGTGGGGGGGGTGCTCTGGAAAATGGTCGCCGCTTCAGCTTGCATAAACAGATCATAAAAAGACTCTTCAGGCTGACTCTGGGAGCCAAGGACTCTCTGTGCAGTCGGTCCAAGACTCCCGGTTCATATAGGTTTGGGTTGGAAGTGCGCTCAGGCGTCACTTCAAACTGGGTCTTCCCTTGAATCCCTGCACTGGGCCTGAGCCAAGAGGCAGCACAGCTCGTTCCTCTAAGTTTTATGGATGCACTGAATAAATGTGCATTCTCTTGTATTTGATAAACCCTACAGCCTCAGCTGAAGGAAATGTAGAGGGTTAGTGCAGAAGTTGAACTTCGCTGGACTCTAGGGGGATCAGCAGCCTACAAGTCAAAGCTCCGACATGTGCAATGAGAAATGTTAGTTGTTCTGTGAGTTACCAGGCTCTCTCTCTCTCTCTCTCTCTCTCTCTCTCTCTCTCTCTCTCTCTCTCTCTCTCTCTCTCTCTCTCTCTCTCTCTCTCTCTCTCTCTCTCTCTCTCTCTCTCTCTCTCCACGTCTGCCCCGGGTAAAGCAGAGTGCGACACACTGGCATTCTCCACCCAGACTGATTCAGCTTGGCAGATGAGTTGGCAACCGGAGCTTCATCTCTCTCTCAGGCAAAGTGTCTCCAGCTGACACTCCCCCCACCGCCATCTTGCCTCGCGTAAATATTATGATGGCCCGTCTTTTTAATAAACTAATTCTTCACAAATGTTATTGCGAGTTCACGCCATGTGCCCTGAAAGTAAGCAGTAAGCAGTGCGGTCTGGAAGTCTGGGCTATTGATGCTGGCATGGCTGGGTGTAAAAGTTATGCCATGCCGCACCGCAGGGAATTTCAAATACTGTTCACTGGTGACTTTCATGGACCATGCCCGTCTCCGTCTGCCACAGCACCAATGGTTTAGAATGTGTGTGTGTGTGTGTGTGTGTGTGTGTGTGTGTGTGTGTGTGTGTGTGTGTGTGTGTGTGTGTGTGTGTGTGTGTGTGTGTGTGTGTGTGTGTGTGTGTGTATATATGTTAGAGATGTATGTTAGAGAGAGACAGAGATAGAACATTATGGTGCTGTGTATACGTGTGTGTGTGTGTGTGTGTGTGTGTGTGTGTGTGTGTGTGTGTGTGTGTGTGTGTGTGTGTGTGTGCACATGTCCGCATGTGTTGATACCCTTATAGAGTTAAATTAACAATCTGGATTTTTTTGTGTGTGTGCGTGTGTGCGTGCGTGCGTGCGTGCGTGCTTGTGACTGACTGTGCATGCGTGCATGCGTTCGTGCATGTGTGCGTGATGTATGTGTTGCGTGCGTGTGTGCGTGTGTGTGACTGACTGTGCATGCATACTCGTAGCGTCTGTAATGCATGCGTGTTTTTTTTAACTAACCATGCAAAAACTCCTTCTCATGCTGTGAACTTCTAACCAGGAAGTAGCCGTTTGGCAAACAGAGTAGGCAGGTTTATAATGATTCCTTTAAGGCCCCATGCCGCCAAGCTCTGCCATCTCTGATCTGTAGCCAGGGTCAGAACGGCTATAAAACATGATTAAGTGAAGGAGGTTGGGGCTGTAAAGTTAGACCCAGCTTGACAAATGACAGTCAAATCAGACTGCATAGGGTAAACGTCTGGACTCTCTGTAATGATTAACCACTTCAACACTATACTTCGTTGACCGGGGTCCCCCAGGTGTCTGTATTTTCCCTCTCCACTTCCCCCCCTCTCTGCACCAAATCTCTTTTCTGAAAATATCTACTGTACAAGATTAGCTATTTTTTGGCAAAAAAGTTCAGAATGTTCATATGACATCCCCAGAATAAGGATGCTAGGATTCATGTGGTTAAACCTCTCAGTCTGAGACTGACGTTAGCAGACAGACAGACAAGAATCAAGAAGGTTATATTTAATCGTCACTAACATATACGAGTACAAGCAGCGAAATGTTGTTGGGACAGACAAACAGACACACGCATAAGAGGTGTGATGAATCGGAGAATAAACTACTGCAGTTTTAACCATGAAGTGACGTACAGCAACTGTTCTGTGGCATTTTGTTATAATGTGAGCTGGGGGCCAGTTGAGTCCATATGAACATGCCGCTTCTGTGACAATCACCAATGCACTAATCTCACATAGTCAGACGATTGGAGATATCAGCCAACCAATTCCTTTGGGTGACTTCTAAATTCAACGTAGGGGTTACAATTAGGCAGAAAACTATTGAAGATTTAAAACATATCTGCATTACAGAACCAGAGCAAAATCTTTAGGGTGGTCCTTCATTTTTGGACCTGCTGTTTTAGCAGTAGCAACTACACTGAATTTAAAAGTCACCAGATATTGGTGAAACTTTTAAACCAATATCCCAGCTCCAGGTCACTCAGATCTGACAGTCAGTTGTATGAAGGCTCCACGGTCTACCACAGTAAGGACGGGGGACTGTGCCTTTGTTTTGTTGGCACACAAGTTGTGGAACAAACTCCCTTTGAGGATCAAAGCTGCCCCCACCATAGGGACTTAAAAACATGCTTAAGACCAACATTTTCACCGTAGAGGACTCCTAGGTTCACTTGCTGTTTTGTGGCTTGTTTGTGTGTTTAGCCTCTACTCCCTCCTGTTGTGACTGACTTCTTGTTGTCCTAGTCTAGTCTTCTTTGTCTTGTCCTATGCTTTTCCATTTTTTCTCTCTTTCTTTTCTCTTTCTTCGGATTGCGCCCGGGCCAGTGTAATAACGAACTTATGAATCTATCAACCTATTTCGGCAGGCAGAGATCTCCAGCTACACGGGGCTACCAACGCACAGACCAAAAACAGACATTTCAAGAGTATTCACCTTAAAAAACAGGTACTTCGGACTACTGACAGCAACCCCCCTCCCACCATCGCACCCCACCCATATACCTGATCAAACCTGGGGTGTGGAACGTTAACGTCTTTTGTCCACATAGTTGAATGGAGCTGACGCTGCCAGGAGTAATTATGGGTAATTGGTGGGACAATAAGGTGATGACAGCTGTGGAACAGGCAAGCGAAGGGGCAATGCCCCGGGCCCCGAGCGGTGCTCTGAGCAGCACCCCTACCTCACTGACCCAACCGCCGTCACAATCCACTGGGCACAATTAAGGCCACACAATAACCTTCTTGTGGAACCCTGTCCAGCGCATATCAACGTCTCATCCAGTGCGGGAATGTGGGTAAAGAAGCAAAACCGAAAACAAAAAAAATCCCTTGCAATTTCAACCCTCGAAAGAGCATTTACTTTAATCAGAGAACGACAAAAATAGAAAAGAGCGCTGACGAAGGGCTGCACGAACCTGAGTCCAAAAAAACACTGGAGACATGTAAGAAAATACTTGAAGGATAAGGGGGCCATGTAAGCCGATGGGTTTTTAAGGACGATAGCCAGAACGAGGAAGTATTGTGTTGCTTTTAAGCGCTTGTGTGACTTATCCCTTTCAATTGCTGGCAGCATAGGTGAAGAGGAAGAAGAAGAAGAAGCAGAAAAAGAGGAAGAAAAAAAAAAGAAACCATCGGTTAATTCATGTGTCGGTTTTGGCAGCAGAATCATTTCCTTCCTCTCCTGCCTCGAGTCAAACGAAGGATTTGGTGGTTAAAAGAAAAAAAAGAAAAAAGAATTGATCGTCCATGGGAATTTCCTGTCAAAAGCGCAGAGGCAGCATTTGTGCTCGACAAACACATTCACTGCTGTTTGCTTGTGGTGCAACAGAAGTCGAGGCCTTTTTCATAACGATATACATTCAGCTGCATGGTATGCATGATCTTCAACTTTAAATCATCACCTTTTATCGCAATACTATAATGTGGAATATACATTCTGGGCATGTCACAATAGGTGCACAATCCACATTCGTGGCCAATATATGGCAAAAATAGAAACATTTAATCTGCAAGCTCACAGCCTTGTGAGCTTGTACAGTAGATCGGCTCTTTTCGGAAAAGAGATTTGAGAGAGACTTGCTTTTATAAGCAATACAATCAATTTCATTCATCTTTCTTCTTTATTGCCAATCTAATAGAAGTACATTCACAACAGCTGATGGGGAAACAGGCTGCCATTCACGGTTTGTTTATCAGCATACTTGATCAATTGTCATCCACAACTCTGGCTATGAGGTATGGTGTAGTGACAAGAGAGACAGGAGAAAGAGAGAGATGGGGGAATAGCTAGGAAAGAGAGAAAGCAAAATAGAGAGAAAAACATGTCGATGTATTATCACTATATTAAAATGTTTTTCAAAATAGTAAAAAAGAAAGCCTAATAACTTTAGACATAAGGCATAAGACCCCTTAACTGGAAAAAAATGTCAGGCAGAGCCAGGCTTTAGGGTGGGTGGCCAAATACAAGGAGATACAAGACATACAAGCAATAGAAACAACAATAGTAAAACAATGATGACAGCAATAACAATAACCAAAATGGAGCATAATTTAGCCTTCAGTAGTATCATTGGTACTTGTGAAGGAATTAAGGCAGAGGCCCGGTTTCTTTCCAATATAGCTGCTGTGCATAGAGCCTCCAATCTGCAGTCCACAATCACACCCTCAATCTGTTACCTTACTCACACCTAGTCTATACACTGGGCAGGGCCTGGCGCACTGGTGCTAATGAGTTCACAGGACATCACGGAGCCCTCTTTAATAGACCCCCTCCCCCACACACACACACACACACACACACACACACACACACACACACACACACACACACACACACACACACACACACACACACACACACACACACACACACACACAGCTGTTTAAAGGTAGCTCTCCAACAAACAGACTACAACAGATTACTACAGTCTGGCAGTCGAATTAAGTCGATTGGAAGGTGTGAAAAAAAGTAGCTGAATGCACCTGAGAGCCGACACCGACAGACAGCTACTATGGTGCTAAAAATAGCCTATGGCTTGATGTCTTTTTCAACAACAAGCCTGCGCTATTCCCAACAACTTGCGACGTAGGGACCCAATCAATGTGACTTAACAAACGTTTTATTTTCTTTTTCTTTTTCCCTGATTGCTCTTATATAATGCAATGAAAGACATATCTCTACAGGGCTGGTGGGTTGTGGGTTTTGAACTTTTTATTTGTGTGTGGCAATGAGGCTAGCGTTTGTGACCGTAAGGCTTGGCAAATTGTTCAACAGCAGAAGACTGTGGTTGTACTGGGTAGCTCCCAGGTGTGAATAGAATGTGTGCAACTGTGTGCCGTGAAGCAGAGTGTTGCTGTCAAACATAATCACAGATATCTCTATTCAAACATACAGTAGAAAGTCATGTCACCCACATCATAAAAGGAGCAGATCCATGTATTTCCTGGTCATCAACACTCAAATATTTTACTTCAGTAAAAGTATCAATACCCTTTGAAATTTACCTGAGTAAAACTACAAAACTATCTGCATCAAAATTTTTCAAATGTATAACATTTTTCAAATGTTCAAATGTATAAAATGTATACAAATCCTTTGAAAATAGCAGATCTGCTATATATATATATATATATATAGGTCTGAAGTGGTTTTGTAATAATAATCAAAATGTACAAAGTGCCTGTAAACTGCATTTTTCGAATAATTATAGTGGAGTAAATATACAATATTTGACGCTGAAATGTAATGGAGTAGAAGTAAAAGTATTGAAAATTGTAAATGCTCCAGTAAAGTAATACTGCCTAAAAAGTGTACTAGAGTAAATGTACTTAGTTACTTTCCACCACTGGTATTACACTCTCGCCCCTGTCCCTTATTCCACTCGCCATGCACCAGCGCAACCATGGAGACAGACTGACAGGGAGACATCATGGCTATCACTCCCATCACTGTTTGCCCTTTAGTGGCACGCACACACACACACACACACACACACACACACACACACACACACACACACACACACACACACACACACACACACACACACACACACACACACACACACACACACACACACTCAGACACGTGCACACGCACACAGCCTTATCTGCGGCATCTCTCGCTGGCCCTGTTGCATGCATCCCCTCTGTCGCCTGAGCAAGACAATGGTTGGCTGGAAAGGTCAAAGTCTGCTGCTGCTTTGACCAAAGAAATGTCACCATGACCCTGTGTGTGTGTGTGTGTGTGTGTGTCTCTCTCTCTCTCTCTCTCTCTCTCTCTCTCTCTCTCTCTCTCTCTCTCTCTCTCTCTCTCTCTCTCTCTCTCTCTCTCTCACACACACACACACGCATATGCATGCTAGCATCTCAGCTTCTTTCAAATAAATAAAAATGCACAACAGACAGAAGTGAATAGAGCTTGGAGTGTTTTTCTTGTTTGTGTAATGTCATACCGCCGCAGCCAGTTCAGGGGATTTCCATCGTTGCTCAGCAAATACCAAATAATCTAAAAAAAAAAGAAAGAGAAAAAAGCACTGTAACTGAGATCCTTTATTACACAGCTTTGTTTACTGAATCTGGCGCCTGAATAATACACAAAAAGCTCTCTTGTGTTCCAGTTCTCCTCTTTTCCCCGCCTGTCTTTGAGGAAAACAATGCACATTTTTGGGGTGAAAGAGAAAGAGAACGAATGAATGAGGGGTCCTGTGAGCGCGTTGTGTTATGACACAGGTTTTCAAAGTGCGGCCCGCGGCCCTTAGGGGGGCGCCGGGGGGCAATTAGAAAGGAGAGGAAAATGACAAAAAAGAAGGGAAAAAAATCATTAAGAAATTATGTATATATACGTATATATATCTAGAGGTTAAATTAGCACAACAAACACATTAACGTATATATATATATATATATATATATATATATATATATATATATATATATATATATATATATATATATATATATATGTTAATATGTTAATGTGTTATATATATATATATATATATATATATATATATATATATATATATATATATATATATATATATATATATATATATATATATATATATATATATATATTCTTATATATATATATATATATATTCTTATATATATATAACTTATATATAACTTCCCGCACATATTATATTGCGGGAAGTTGCATAGTTCGCAACTTCCCCCAATTTCACCGCATAAAATTCCAAAACCCCCCGCATATTTCATCGCAAAATCAAGGATTTTAGCCCGCTTAATCAAGAGTTTTACCCCGCATAATCAAGGACTTTTTGCCCGCGTTTTTCTGGAGGGTCTAGTTACTAGACCCTGTTTATTGTGCCAATTTAACCTCTTTCAATCAATTATATATATTTATTTTTTATTTTTTTTACAAATACTGAAAATAGCAGATCCATAAGCTCACAGCACATTGTGGGGCTGCAGTCAGAAGCTTTGGCTATGTAGGGGTCCTTTGGTGTGGAGACGGTTTGGGAACCCCTGTGTTAGAATGTGCTGACGATAAAGCTTGGCTATTGGCTGATATTGAACACGGCGAGACAGGCAGACGGCGGCTATCTATCTATCTCACCCTGCTGCAACTCCCAGGAGTCGTCTGTGGGAAAGACGCAACCCGAGTGTGGGAAGCGGCCTTCCTTTTTGATACGGCGTCGAGAGATCGGCGCTCTGCTCCGCCGTTATCTGCGGTGGAAAAGTTCAGCCCCGTTTAGATAGACCAGCGGTAGAAAGAGTTTTGTTCTTTGTCTGCACAGGCCCTAATAAGCAGAACATTGGAGGACAGTTAGATAAAAAATGGACCAGGGAACTTGGTTTGATGCAAACCTCCGGGATTCATTTCATTTTACAGATAAATGTCAGAAAAAGGGTTTTCTGTGTAGGAGTCACTCACTCACTCTCTCTCTCTCTCTTTCTCTCTCTTTCTCTCTCTCTCTGTCTGTCTGTCTGTCTGTCTCGCCCTCCTTGCCCCTCAGCCCCCCCACCCCCGCACTTCTCTTGGCTCTTCGGCAGGCCTGTGTCACATGGTTGAGTGATCAAGTCGGGGCAGTGAGGCGAACTCACCGGGTGAAGCTCAGGGGTTCTGACGGGAGCTGGTGGGGCTGAAATCAGCCTAAGTAGGCAAGGCCCTCTCCCTCCCTCCCTCCCCCTCTCTCTCCCCATCTCTCTGGGAAAAGGGAAGGCAAACACACACACACACACATACATACTCACACTCACACCCCTCCCTCCTGTCATCCTGCCCTCTTTTCTTCAGGACCTCTACTGTGACCCGGCCATGAGGTTTAACCACTTAAGCCCTGTATGCTTGGTCGTACAACGAAATAGCAAAATTAGCCAGTCTACAAGCTCCCTAACGTGTCGATGCGATGCGCTGTGAGCTTGCACTATGTGCTGTTTTAGCCATCCCCAAAATAGGAATGCCTTGAAAGTGGTGAAACGTGTCCACACACTCGCCTCTCAACTCTCACATGGATGGAACATGGGTCGTTTGGAGGAGAACTTAAAGTCACAAACCCACTCATTCTCTTCACAGGCGAAGCAGTGCAGGTGAGAACAACAGGTCTGTTTATTGGCACGATGTGTAACGTCGTGGGTGGGTTAACGCCAATATTCACAGCCCTCCTCTGAGACACAGACCGAGTAGACAAAAATGGTACCATACCATAATAATCATTGGTGAGGACTATTTATAAGATGAAGATAGGTTGAAAATTGGTGAAGTCGTCCTTTAAACGGATCACAGAAGAGGACCGATATTCATTTATTCCAACTCCAAGGCCTTGACTGGCGGCAAAGCAGATCTGTGAAGAATTCGCCCACGGCCTGACAGAGCTGTCTGGTCCGTCAGTTGGGAATCACATCGGGAGAATGTGACACGTCTACCGTCTGCGTCCCCCGACCGACCGGATGAATCCATCAGTGGGAATCAGCGCACTTCCAAAACACCTGCCAGAGAGAAGGGGGATGAAGAAAAAAAAAATCTCACATCCCCTTCCTCACCCCTGCTCTCCCCACCCCTCAGACTCATTAACTCAATTCATGAGCGTCCCTTTCTGACCCCCTCCCCCCCAAAGGCACGCACGCACGCATGCATGCACTTTTTTGGGGGAATGGAGAGATGTGTGGGGGGGGGGGGGGGGGGGGGGGGGCTCGGGGGTTCAGGGAGGAGGTGGTTGAGCTCATTAGGTCCAGGCAACAGAACCTTTGCTCTCCACTCTTTAAAAAAATGGCCGACACTTTAGGGGAAAAAAAGAAAAATCCTTCGAGTTATTTCCCCACCTAGTGGTCACCAACCCTGGCCCCTCAGTGGTCTCTCTCTCTCTCCCTCTCTCTCTCTTTCTTTCTCCTGTCCATTGGCAGGGGGGGGGTATCTGTGGTGGGCGGAGTTCAGCTTGAAGCAGATCCAGTATAATGGGGATAATTGGGGAGGGGGGACAAAGTGGCCGGCCCCTGTCTGACCAATCTTCTCACACAACAATCGGCCGATTGTTTTCCCCCGGTGACACAACAACCTCTTAGCGGAGAGATTTTTCGGTGGAATCGTGGAACATAATTAGCAAGCAAACTACCGCCGTGCACGGCACGAGTTGCTCCACCCGCTTGAATCGCGAGGACAGCGGAGTGACCAAACAATAAAGTTCTTTGGAGCCATAATCACACTCCACCCACATGCCCTCTTTATTCCTTCTCCTGACGCTTAGTGTATAGTTTTAGATTCTACAGGGGTGGAGGTGTGAGTGTGTGTTGTGTGTGTGTGTGTGTGGGGTAGTGGGAAGGGGAAGGGGGTAGGGGAAAAAATATTCTTTTCAGTGAACGAACGATTTCGTTCACATTCACGGCAATGATTCGTTCAAATGATTCATTCACGTTCTTGTTCAGTAGCACTATTTTCGAGTGAAAAACAGAGAGCGTTATTATTACGTCGCACGTACAGCCTGCCCTCCCGTCCTGTGTACGGGGGGAGGGGATGGGGGGCATGAATGATAGCGTGAACGTAACAGTTTCAGGAAGTGAACGAGTTTGTCCACGGCAATGAACTAGTTCTTTTGAACTAATCGATCATGAACGACCCATCGCTAGTGTGTGTGTGTGTGTGTGGGGGGTTTGTTTGCTGTCTCTGGAAAGGAAATGGATGGTCAGTTGCAGGGGCCTCTTTTCTGTGCCTGACTGGACACTGGTTAACCATCTAATGAGGAAAGAGGCAACATGTCACAGAGCAGGGTCAGTGTGACGTTTTTAGGGGTGGGTCCTCTCTCTCTCTATCTCTCTCTCTCTCTCTCTCTGTCTTTCTGTCTCTGTCTGTCTTTCTGTCTCTCTGTGTCTGTCTGGCCGCTATTTGGCCCTCACAAGTATAGTAATATAAGTACGCACAAACACACACGCGCACAAACACACACACACACACACACACACACACACACACACACACACACACACACACACACACACACACACACACACACACACACACACACACACACACACACACACACTCACAACCACACACGCACATGCGCACACAATTCAGGCAAATACTGCTGCACAGTAATCACTTCACCATGACATGTTGGGTTTGTGTGTGGCTATTCGTGTAGGGAGGCATCAGAACAATGCTCGCCCCGAGTGTTTCAGAGTACAGGGGAGCAACTCACAATAGCTCTTGAGGAGTCATAAATATCTCCTGACACCGCAAAAGACATTTCCAGTGTTTCTGGTTAGAGCTGCCAGTGTGTGTGTGTGTGTGTGTGTGTGTGTGTGTGTGTGTGTGTGTGTGTGTGTGTGTGTGTGTGTGTGTGTGTGTGTGTGTGTGTGTGTGTGTGTGTGTGTGTGTAGAGCCAGAGGGAGCCCTTTCGTGTGCGTGCGTGCGTGCGTGCGTGCGTGCGTGCGTGCGGGCGTGCGTGCGTGCGTGCGTGCGTGCAATCACCCATGGAAAAATGTACTGGTGTGTGAATATTCTCAAACAGGAACCCTTCCAACCATCAATCAATCAAGGGGATCTCGAGATCCATATGGGAATGACCAGCCGTCTAAGACGTACAGTATGACTCCACATTTGGGCACGGTTTCCGCCTACTCTAGGCCCCATTGACTTGCATTATTATCATTATTATTATTATTATTATTATTATTATTATTGTTATTATTATTATATTATATAAAGTTTTAAAAATATCTAAAGCATATGAGAAACAAAATGCATGGAGGTACTAAATTGGCCTACTGGCAGTGTGTGCGCAAGAAATTGTGTCATCAGTCCAGTGTGTGCAAGATTAGCTCTGGACGCACGCACGCACCCACGCAAGCCTCCTGCAGTGTCTCACCATAAAATAGTAGTGTTACTGTCGAATCTAAACCAGATTAAAATAATAATGTCACTCTCAATTCTCAAAAGCCTTAAAATAAACATACCACTTTACAATCATCCTTGTGTGTAGTGCAAATGTTTAGCTATTTACAGTCTATGTGCTATTCAGTCACTGTTAAACTACTCTCACATTTTGCTCCAAGATAAATACGGGCTCCATGGGCTTCACATGCGTGACAATGAGATGCACACTGTATTTGTTACTGTACACAATAGATTCAAACACGCGGGGGCACATGCCTACCCATGCGTGTGCATTTTTACACTTACAGATTTAAATTAACAATCACGATTTTGCTGTGTATAGAGGGTGAGAGTCGAGACAAGAATTTATCGTTGGATTGTGCCACATTTTCTTAATACTGTCTCCCTCCCAGCTTTAATCCTGTCTAGTTCCATAAAGAATAAGTCCTCAGGCTGTACTAGTGAACTGCCCTTTGCCCTTTACAAACATTGTCCCATAGATATAATGTAATCAGAATTAAAATGTGTTATCTGTTATCTTTTATCATAACCTATCATTTATGTGAGAGATAATGATGCTGATGGACATCAGACATGGGGTGACTGATGGACAGCTATCTGTGGTGGCATGTAAGCGATACGTGAGCAATATCAGGTTTCTCGTACGGGTCATCCTTATGGCCCCTGGTGCGATGACAAGCTAAAAGTCCGATGACACTTCTTTGAGCATAGTTCAGTGGTCACTCATTTAGCAGGACCTGTTAAAGAGAGAGACTGCTCAAAGTCATTTTGTTTTGTACATTTGCAATCTGAGGGACTAAAAAAAACATCTGAAGGTAACAAATAACACCTCTACATGTGTGATTTGGCTGCACTCTCCATGCTTACCTTTGAGCAAATGAAAATTTGTAGCGAGCAGCACAGGTGTCATTAGGTCAGTGTGGTGTTTAGGAGTGTGCATGTGTGTGTGAGCGTGTCATTGTGTGTGTGTGTTTTTGTGTCTGTTTGGCTGGGAAGGGGGGGGGGGGGGGGGTGCAAAATATCAAAGGGATGAAAGTTGGGCATTAGCGAGGCAGGAAGTCTGACGTGAAAATTAAACATCCCATTAAGCTGTCAGAGGCAGCCAAGTGCAATAACAGAGCAGCTGGGTCTGGCCCCTAAACGCAAGCCGACAGACAGACAGACAGACAGCGAGACAGATGGAGGCAGGGCATACAAACACAGCCTTTCGTTCTCATGGGGGCAGGCAAGTGCAGAGGGCAGCCAAAGACCCAGAGGACCCTGCCGTCTCCAAGAGTGTCACACACTGTCCAGCCAGGGAATTGAACCCCATATTTCTGAACGGCAGCCTGCGCGTGGTGTGCCACAAACCCTTATACGTACAGAACTCTCATAGATATTGTCTCTATGACTCTCTCTAAAAAAATCCCCCGGCCAGAGCAACAGAACTGCGCCCCCTCTCCTCTTCATACCTGACACCTTAGGGGCTTTGGTTGCTCCGGTTGTGGGCAGAGGGGAGTCAAGCCGATTGACAAGACAGGCGGGGCGGTGGGGTGGGAGGGGGGGACTCCAGGGTGAGCCAGAACACTTGCGGGGTCAATTTCACATGTGACCGGTGTTTCGCGTCTAATGAGAGCTACTGTCACTTCGACTCAGGGCAGTCAGGGGGAGAGAGAAAGGGAGAGAGGAGAGGTGGAGCTGAGCAAGTAGAGAGGAGGTAAAGGAGAGAGGAGAGGAGATGAAAAGGGAAGAGGAAGATCAGAGTGGAGAAATGTTTGGGAAGTGGATTAATAGATTGTGTGGCCTGTGCCTGAAACTGTTAATCTAGATTAAAGGAATAGTTCACCCAAGAAATTACTTATTTTCTATCAATTACACACCCAATGAAGCATTGAATTCATGGAGATTTTTTTGTTGTTGCATTCCTAAGCTAATAATTTCCGGCGGAAAGATGCTAATGTCTCCGGTAGGAGACACAATGGATACTATTTGAGTCTCCTACCGGAGAGACCACCGGTCATCAAATTATTGGTTTAGGAATGCGACAAGAACAGCAAAAAAATCCACAAATTCAATGCTTTGTGGGGTGTGTAATTAATAGAAAATAAGTCATTTTTGGGGTGAACTACTCCTTTAAGGGAATCACTGCAGAAAATAACTTCCGTATTATGTGTTCTCTTAGAGTGCTATAGGTTGAACTAGTTTATGGTTCAAACTCTGTAACACCTTATGTAACCGTTAATGTGTGTCTCCCCCCCCCCCCCCCCCCTCCCCCCAGCCTTCCAAAGGCCTGGCCCACACTGGACCCTCATTAGGTCATGTGTACTCAATCCTGTTGTTCCTGCGTCCCTTAATTTACACTGTTGTGGGGACAAAGGGAGGCACAAAGCGGATCGCAACCCTGGTTCCTTGCACTCGACCTCATTCGCTCATTACCGTCACCATAGAAACCCACCCTCCGACACACACACACGTACACACGCACATGCACAGACACGCACGTGCGCATGCACACATACACAACCCTCCCATCATGTATGCTAGGGCTCAAGAGATGAATGGACTCCATGCATGATCGTTTATGACGGTGGAAAAACTTTTACGTGACAGAGAGCCTCACACTATTATGTGCCATACGCATGCGTGCGTTTGGGTGTGCACTGCGTGTGTTTCTTTATATTTGTGTGCATGTGTGAGCATACAGTATGTGCGTGGCCGAATCCTCACGTAACTACAATTATGGTGAATCTATATTTTTACTGTTTAATATTTGTCTTGTGACCATTGGCTAGGCTTGCCTTGTGTCTCTGTCTATGATTCTGCGCAGGACTTGAGTGTGAGTGTGTGTGTGTGTGTGTGTGTGTGTGTGTGTGTGTGTGTGTGTGTGTGTGTGTGTGTGTGTGTGTGTGTGTGTGTGTGTGTGTGTGTGTGTGTGTGTGTGTGTGTGTGTGTGTGTGTGTGTGTGTGTGTGTGTGTGTGTGTGTGCGTGCGTGCGTGCGTGCGTGCGTGCGTGCGTGCGTGCGTGCGTGCGTGCGTGCGTGCGTGCGTGCGTGCGTGCGTGCGTGCGTGCGTGCGTGCGTGCGTGCAGGTTGAGCTGTGTGACATTTCCAGACCTTTTCCTCTCCATGCTCATTGGGAGCAAAGCCTTTCTGGCGGATCCAGAAATGAGAGGGTGTGGATCGGGTTTCTTGACTCTGGACGGGCTCCAGTCTGTGATACTAGGTGAAAAACACTTCTCCCTGACCTCAGGCTGTGTGAAGACTGAGAACCATCGTTCAGCGGAGCGGCGAACAGCGCCAGCCCATTATTTTTGATTAATTTGGCCACCGGTATTTGCCATGTTGAAGCATTTTCATGAGGATGTATGCTGTATGTATTAAACCCGGGGTTGGCCAAAGGTTCCTGCTTTGTAGCGTCTGAGAAGCTCTATGTGTTTAGGCTTTTCTTTGCGGTATATATAAAAAAAAATCGAACAGGGAACCGGGTTACGAGGCTGTGTGAGAAACGTGCCTCGTGAAAGTTGAACATTTCCAACGCTGTGGACATGTCATATTTTGAAACCCCGGGGACAGAGATTTATGCCTCAGATTTGTGAAGTTCTTTACGGTGGGAGGTCTAGTCTGCATGGCGAGAATGTGCAAATTAGACCCGCCACCAGGCCAGGCTAGGCCAGGCCAGGTCAGGTCAGGCGGGGATGTGTTTAAGGAAGGAGGAGATGGCCCTAATGAGAATATACATCACTCAGACTTCCTAACAAACTAATAGACTCGATATGGGCAACGCACACACACAGAACAACTCTGTTTCCATATAGGACAGAGTCACAGTCATGGGGTGAAAGCAGACAGGGAATACAGTATGTTGGTATATAAATGTGTCCTTACTCCTTACACACACACACGCACAACACAGACACACGCACACGCACACACACACACACACACACACACACACACACACACACACACACACACACACACACACACACACACACACACACACACACACACACACACACACACACACACACACACAGACGAAAGGGCTCCCTCTGCTGAGCGCTCCTCTCTGGATCCTGCCTGAAGGCGTCCAAGTCAAAAGCCAGGACCAATAAAGCGTGATTTATAATTTAGTTACTAGCAAGCTACAAGCTCTACAAGCTCATAGCTTGTACAGTATATCTGCAATGTTCTGGATATTTTCAGTGCAATATAAGTCATCATGCTTGAGTCGATTCCCTCAATGGAGATCTTCTGTTGCGTTTACATTGTAATTTTGGCATTTAGAAGAGTCACTGTGCCAACACCATGACTCACTAAAATGTTATTCAGAATCGTGTGCTTGTAAAGTACACACTGCACCAGTCTATATTGTATAGTACATGCTAAACTCTGTGTACTATGTACGTGTACTATGCAGTATAATATCAATTATTTATCTTTATTTATGTATTGATAAAAACGACAGAATTGTCATGCTTGTTTAGGGAGCCTTTTATCGAATGAGCCTCATGTGTGATTGTCTGGGCCAGGCTTTAATCTGGAGAATGAGGAAGGAATCCCCACATTTTTGTGTGAACGATAACCCCTGGGTCAGGCTTACCTGGAGCACAGGGGATAAAGGTGAGGATTAGAAGCAGAGCTCAAGCTGTTTTCCCTCTCTTCCCTTGTTCAAAGAAAATATCTTAGCCCGAGGCTATGCCACACTGCAAGGCTCAGCAAAGTATGCATATATTTTTTAAGTTCTTAAATTCTAATAAGCCACTGTAACCATAACAGTATCACATATTTCTCATTTGTCATCTGCTGCTGCTTACTGTACATGGCATTTGACAGTTGTGTTCTGCATAGTACATTTTCTTTTTTTCCCCTACCTTTATAAACAATACACTTCATTTATACTGTGTGACACTTTTTCAAAACAGATATTACAAATTGCCTTTACAGTCAAATAACATTGTTCTGTTGGACAGCTTACATAAAAGGCGTTCTGATAAAGTTGCTACAGAATGCGCTAAAACTTTGCGTTGCTCACTCTTTAAAATCATCACTATTTGATTTGATTGATTGAATACTTTATTAGCAAGATTGAAAAACAGATATGGCAGTACAGTAAAAGAAAAAGAAAAAAAGCTATATGCTAAAAGGATAACACGAAAAGACCCAGGGGCTTGTGGTTGGTTATACTCAATTCATCATTAATAATAGTAGATATATTTACAGAAAAAAAGTGGGGTGGGGGCGAGAGAGGGGATGTCACTCCCACAGGGCTCCTTCAGTGGAGCTTGCTGAGGGAGTGCCTTGTTTGACTCACTGGGGGCTAGTAGGGGATACAATTAAACTATTATGAGTCCAATTGTAATTTAAGGACAGCCATGTTTTAAATGTGATAGATATATGCTTTATTTGTCCTTGGGGAATTTCATTTTGCGCCATTAGGACACAAAAATCACAATACATAGACAGATCACACAAGACACTTCTACACAACACATCTCTTACAGAGAGTGTGGATGGGGAATCAAGAAGATTTATGGCTTTTGGTGGGGCATTCCACATTTTGGTGGCAGTGTACAGTAGTAGACTGCAGTTTTCCCCATGTTTGTGCCGGATCTAGGGGGAACAAGAAGAGCTCCTCTGGTTTTGCACCCATGAACATCTCTCACTCTAGACTCTAGAGCAGGGGTCTTCAACAGGGGGTCCTACCCCCTACGGGGTCCTCAGAGTTACTACAAGGGGGCCGCCAAATCTTTGTGTGATGAGAACTTTTTTTTTTTACATTAACCACTTGAACCCTAGCCTCCATAATGTTCCATATTCTGTGGAACATTAGCCGAAAATAGCAGCTGCGAGGCGTTGTGAGTTATTTTCGGCAAAGAGGTTTGTTCTAGAGGGAAAAAGGAGCGAACCAGGTACAGAGCCGAATGTCAAGTTTACTTAGTATTGAGGGTTTAAGTAGTTAAATGAACAAAAAAAAACATACATTTACGCAACGCTGATGATAGTCTATGAAGATATCTATGAAAACGTTTAAGGTGCAACACAACTTTATACAATATGTAGTAGGGGGTCCCTGCTTCGTCTCTCTCTCAGCTAAGGGGTCCATGGCCTGAACAACCCTGAAGACCCCTGCTCTAGAGTGAGAGATGCAAGCTAGTCCAAACTGGAGCTGATGAAAGTCTAGAGAACGTTTCTCAGTTCTAGAGTTTTGATTGATTGATTGAATACTCAATATCCATTAACATGCTTATTAACAGTACAGGTAGTAGGCTATAGAGTTTAGAGTCTAGAGACTTGCAATTTGTTTCTGAATGAAGCAGGGATACATAGAATTGCAGTCCAGGCAAGAGGAAAGTAAAGCACGAACCTTTCCACATCTTTAAAGGACAGGAATGGTCTGATTTGAGAGATTGTCCTAAGCTCAGGAAAACATGATTGAACAACTTTCTTAACCCGCTCCTCAAAGTTGAGGTTTGCATTCGAGATTACATCTAAGTTCCTGGCAGAAAGTTTAATCTAATGTCCTAAAGAGCCAAGTTAATTCTCAGTGGAACTTATGGAGTATTATATTTCCGATGTATTGTCATTGCAGATTCCTTTGTGATGTCCACATTTTAATGTCTGTCAGGCAGTGCTGTAGATCATTAGGAGGGATTGGCACATGTAGTATAGCTGCGTATCCTCCCCATAACATTGAGGACATTTTGTGTTACAAATGATTTTGACCTAAGGGAAACAAATAAATACAGAAAAGTGATATGGGATGAAGGGCTAAGCATGACAGACTATGTATGTTCCACCTGCAGATAGGATCTAAACCAGAACAGAGCCTCAATCCATGCGGTTTTCAAGAGATACATTCCAGGAATTATTTATGGTTACAGTTGTATTGACCTGCAAATTCAACTTGTTTTGACACAGAAATCAAGCAATCATTTATATCTATGGTTATTATTCTTAAAGTAAATTCACTTCAACTTCATCTTTATTTATTTAATTAATGGTTTACATGATTACATTACTTACTTTTTACATAATTCCATAAATGAAAATGAGCAGGAAGAAGATACATCTTATTTATACCTACCCCTATCTACAATTAAAAGTCATCAAACTTCAACAGATATGATGTGTAGTGTTGACGGGATACTCATGTATGTGTACATTGTGTTCGTAGGTTATAGATACAGGGTTGTTTGGATTTTCCATTGGCTCTCTCACTTGGTCACAACATGACACTTGCAGCCACAATCTCTGTGGAATGAGAGACCGAGAGATAGAGAGAGAGGGAGACGAAGAGGGAGACGTAAAGAGGGAGGAGGGAGACAATGACACACCAAAACAAAGCAAGCCTGCGTAACAAGGTGTGCGTGCCGTGTGAGTGCATGCGTGCGTGTGTGTGTGTGTGTCTGTGTATTCAAGAGAACGCCTAGGTGTAGAGACACCCTGATCCAGGCAGCGTATCGCTACATCAGACAGAGTGAGGTGGGTCCGCCTGCCTGCTGTCTGTGAGAGACCTGCTCTGACTTGTCCCTCAGTCCCTCAGAGAGCCTCCAGCTATACTCACTATTATCTCCCAGGAGGAATGCCACCTAAATCAGATGGAGACCAGGCGATCTGGGGCAAGAATGCACAAAACACATAGCAAGGGAAGTCTGGTCAATCATCTGCCACTATCTAAAAGTCACGTCAGCCTGAGAATGCATTAAGCACGTGGCCCCGGGCATCAGGAGCCCAGAATGAATCCGAGGCTGAATCGATGAACTCCGAATGCGTCTTAATTGATTGGCTCGAGCTCTAAGGTAAAGCTGAGTGTTTCTTTGTAGTTCCGCGCAGGTTGCGCACAGGTCCGCGGGAAGCGATACCGTTCTTTTTATCCCACTTCATGACACAGCGGAATAGGAGAACAAAGGAAAGCGAAGGAGAGAGGGAGGGAGAGCGGGGAGCCATTCAATGAAAGTAAATGAAAAGAGTAAAGGCGATCAATGTAATTTGGACGTGATGTATTTTTAATGAGGCTCCAGTCAAGGAGGTGGGGGGGGGGGGGGGGGTCGCACTGGATGGGGATGGGAGCCAGGGGTGTTGGGTGGGGGGGGTTAGTCGGGCAACTATTGATCAAAAGGGGCGGGTCGAGGTAGCATGGCACCATGACTGGGCCGGGGGGACCCATGCTTTGGAGTCGAGGATGGCAGTGTGGGCCAGGCAGGACTGGAGAATAGTCCAATGTTACGTGTGTGTGTGTGTGTGTGTGTGTGTGTGTGTGTGTGTGTGTGTGTGTGTGTGTGTGTGTGTGTGTGTGTGTGTGTGTGCGTGTGTGTGGTTAACTACAGGTGCCGCTCATCTTCTATTTGCTGGGTGCCAGTCACCAGTGCTTCCAGTGATTGGTTGGGGTGGACGTAACAAATAAACTCTAGCCAGACTCTAGGCCCTCTTCTGACTTCTCTATGTCCATGGAGTCTCAGCTAAATGACACATCCAGATGAAGGGAAAATAAAATGAGTGAGACTGGAGGCTGAGGTTTGTCTGGTCTTCACATGAGAGAAGCCTGGTGAGAGCAACAGTAAACGTTAGGCGCAACAAGGGGACGGTAGCAGTAGTAAGCCTCTGTGTGTGTGTGTGTGTGTGTGTGTGTGTGTGTGTGTGTGTGTGTGTGTGTGTGTGTGTGTGTGTGTGTGTGTATGTTCTGTGTGATAGGGATGGTGTTGCATCCTCCTTTAATGATTGAAGAACCAGGAACACACACTCGCACGCACGCACGCACGCACGCACGCACGCACGCACGCACGCACGCACGCACGCACGCACGCACGCACGCACGCACGCACACACACACACTGACACACACACACACACACACACACACACACACACACACACACACACACACACACACACACACACACACACACACACACACACACACACACACACACACACACACACACACACACACACACACACACACACACACACCACCATTATCATTTAACCCCCATGGCCCGTCTCCGTGAAGCCCAGAGAGAGAGCCATTGAACCCCAGCCCCGGGGCAGCCAAGCCTCCTGCTACTTACCGGTGGAGACAGCCCTGTGGCTCCACACTACCTGATAATCAATGTCTGGACCCTCAGCACCCCAGGGCCTCCCCTGCCCCCCACCCTGCCACCCCCCACCCCCCCTGCCTGCCCCTTCAGCTCCTCTGAAGATGCAGGTATACACAACGCAACATCATAACACAACCGTGCATCTGCGCACGTATATATGTACAGTATCTACATGGGTGCAGGGGCGTGCATGCACATGGAAACTCATATCGTTGCTCTCGGGCAGAAACCTCTTATCTCCATAATTTATCTTTGTGTGTTTTTTTTTCATAAATGAATGCCCTTCTTGATCATACTACAGCGTCACACAAAAGTATCAAAATGGTATGATGTGAAAGCGACGAGATTCGAGCTTGTAGATCTGCTACTTTGGCAATTTTTTTATTTTAATCCTTAAAAGTAACAGCTTTGGACATATGAGGTTTCCACCCGACCCGATGATATACAGTATTGTATGTGTGCGCACGTATGCACACACACACACACAAAACGCACATACACATACTGAACACACATACACACTCCCACACAAAGACCCCCAGTATTACAGGGGCTGGTTAATGCTTACTGCCCCCTGCTCTCTCTCTCTCTCTCTCTCTCTCTCTCTGTCTCGCTCCCTGGCTCGCCCCTCACTGCACAGACACTGACATCGACTGCTGGATCACAACCCCTGTACCTGAGTCAATACAATCCCTTGCATGGAATTGATTCGGCAGGGGGGGGGGAAGGAGGAGAGGAACGCAACGGATGGGAGGAAGGAGGGTGCAGGGGGGCAGGAGGGTGGAGTTTGTATAGGGAGGGGGGGTCTACAGGACTCCGAAATCCATACATGGATTTTTTTCGGTTCTCCGAAGCTGCCTTGTCAGTACCCCCCCCCCCCCCCCCCCCCTATTGTGTGCAGAGGACCAGAGGGAAGTAGAGTGGACGGGACACGATCCATATGGCAATATCAGTCGCAGGCTGAACATGCTGCGCGTCTGGCTTTAATGTATTACAGTGCAGATAAATGGACTCAAGTACTGTACATATACTCAAGCTACATTATGCTACAATAGTACAGTTCTCTTTGGCATATCAATAATCACCAGCTACATTACCTTAAGGTCAGAATTATCAGCAGTATTGCACCACTGGACAGGAAAGCAGTGCAAAGGACCAGGCCCGACTTGATTCTGACTCTTTGATCTCGCTTCAGACTAGCTGAAGTACTTGTGTTGCATCGCAACGCATCGTGAGCGTGTAGATGTGCAATCTTCGTCAAAGATCTTTGGTGTAGAGTGAAAAAAGGAGTTCTTAACTTTTTTTACGCCACATACGTTACATATAAGACACACACGCGCTCACACACAAACACACACGCGCGTGCGCGCGCACACACACACACACACACACACACACACACACACACACACACACACACACACACACACACACACACACACGTAACCCATGAGATGAGTTCACGAGTGGCGACAGCTTATCTCTCCCCATGGATGTGATCAATAGACTGGCGCTCTCACTTTCCATGTTGATGTGAAACCTTGGAGACCAGCTATCGCTTACCCTGCGCTGTACTCCGCCTGCTTTGGGTAAACACAGGCCGCCACGTCTCCCTCGTCACATGAATAACTATAGGAGCGTCTCCGGAGACCGGAATGCCACCCTAAGTTGAGAAGATGTCCACCGCCACTCAATGTGGTTTCTGAGGAGCAGGAAAATTCACAATTATACTGTGTTGTTTTTTGCCAAAAATGATTTTGTTTACAAAGCATTGGAGTTGATGGTGTGTCCAGGTGGCGTAGAGGTAAAACACTCCACTAGGGTTGGTGGAGAAGTGTTGTGTTCAGGGGTGGGAAGCCGATGAGGGATCATGTCCTTTTCGCTGCCCTAGCGGCCTCTGCTGGTAGATCGGGGCACCTGTTCAGCCGGGAGATAGAGCGAACCTCCGCGCACGTTGTGTTCTCCCGATGACACTCCATGTGTATCGGAGAAGTCACATGGAGGTCACACGCACCCAGCCTTGGTGGTTGAAAGAAAATGGGGGGGGGGGGGAGACTTACTGGTTAGGTTAGATACATTATGCGCAGGAATGCTATACGCACACCAGAGTCCTTGTAGTGGTGCCGGGCCGAACCACGGCAGAAGAATCCAAATGACTAGTCTTCAAGTGACATAAAGGTGGCCGCACACACTGGTAGCCAAAGTTCCAATATTTCATTATAGACACAGAGGAATAGAAACCAATATTTCGACAGATAACTGCCTTCTTCTGGTTAGATATACATTAAAGGAGTGGTTCACCCAAAAAATGACTTATTTTCTATCAATCACATGCCTTGAATTCATCCCAAGTTTTAGTCGCATTCCTAAGCCAATAATTTGATGACCGGCGGACCCAAAGAGTGACCGGTCCTACTGACCGATGACCCCGTCATCAAATTATTGGCTTAGGAATGCGACAAAAATAAAAGAAATCACCATAAATTCAAGGCTTCATGGGGTGTGTAATTGATAGAAAATAAGTACTTTTTTGGGTGAACTACTCCTTTATCATACACAAATAGGCACAAAAACAGTAAAGAAAGCAAATCATTTTAATAGAATTTGCTTTCTATAAGAGTCTGGCGAATTGCAGGTAGGAATGTGGATGTATGTGCTTTGAACACCAAAGGTCGGACATGATTAGAGAAACCAGATATTCTATTGCTCTGAAGTAAAAGATTATATACTATGTAAAAATGTAGCCTTGTGTTACCGTACTGAGATGTTGTCACGTTGTCTGTATACGTGGGGGTGGGGGGGTGACAAGAGGATACAGTCCCTGTACTATCAGTCCATCTCCGAGACGGGCTGTTGCATAAACAGTGAGAACAGCTTGACTGCAGGCATCTTGTCCCCGTGTGTAGTAACTACTGTGATAGTGAGACAGACGGCTCATGTGGGTGACAATTTATGATGATATCACTTCAGCTCCCTGTAAGGAGCTGTTGTCACCACAAGAAATGTGTATGTTGACACTTTATACGCAAGCCCTCGTTTACGGCCTATCTAACCACGGGGCACACACACATTAAAAAGCCTTACGTTGGTCATGTATTTGTATGAGATATAACTTCAGGGAATATTGTTTTTTGGGTAGTGTAGTTTGGTGCAACGTTAACACAATGAACCCAGCATGATGCATTTCAAAACACATTTGATTCACTGTTGAGTAAAAAGTGACACACCTAAATCATCCCTATTCTGGGCATGCCGCAATATGCGAGCATTCAGCTAAAAGAGCCAATCTTTAAGCTCACAACACGTCATAACACTAGCATGTAGATTTCAGACTGCTTTCAGGTTGTTTTATAACACACATTATGTTTCAGTTAAAATCCAGTGACAGCACCTCAGTGTGTAATAATTAAGTGCTTCTGTGTCAATCTCTGCTCAAACACGATTCTAGAACCCGATAATAGACCTCAAAGCTGTCAACACCGTATAAAATGACTCTAGTGCAGCCAGAATCAGAATACAAGCGCTCACATTGGTCCCTGGACAGAGAAGATCAGTTAGTTGTTCTGGAAAGCCTTTTTGGAGTTCCTGACACCCCCCCCCTCACCAACTCCTCTCCCCCCCACCCCTCTCGCTCCCCTCTCTCTCATGTTAGGGAGCTTTCGCCACCTACTGTACTGCCTGCCCAATTCCAGGCCCTTTGAGTAAAGTGAGAGGACTTGGTGAAATCCAGAGGAAAATTTATATCATAATTGCTCCGGCTACATTGAGGAGAGAGGCTAGGTCTCGGATCCTGTACGCCCCGCTCTCACAATAGGCGGCCACTTTGCCCGTCTGAGGGGGGGGATCCGTATCACACGACGGCCATTGTGCGGCCTGACACAAAAGCAGTGGCGAGAGATACTTCATTACTTGAGTGCGCGCGGATCAGTTTCTTTTGTCGACCTCTTTGTGGGCCGCCATTTTACACCACTGAAAAAGAGAACAACAACATTTTACAAAGACATTTTCACTGTAACCTCTTGACCCCCGGCGAATGTACGCTGACAAATTCTTTTGTGTTTACAGTGGCGCACTTATGCCAGTGCCCTGCGTAAACATGCGTAAAAAGAGAAGGGCCTTTCTCGCTCCGTGGAGGCCATTTAACGATGTGCACAGATGTCAGCTGGAGTTTAACAGTTTTGCTGAGTGCTTACTAATTCATACAAGCACTCTTGTGATTACGTTGAGCCTGCCTCTTCTTAAGCCGTGGATTTGGACGGAGAACGGGGTTTGGACCTGTGACAAACGCTGTGGATGTTTTGTATTGTTTACCCCTGCAATGGCTTTCTTGGCTCTTTCGAGTCAAAACAGTCTCTGTCACTGTCTCTTTGCACACACGCATGCACGCACGCACGCACGCTCGCTCGCACGCACGCACACACGCTCTCTCTCTCTCTCTCTCTCTCTCTCTCTCCTCTCTCTCTCTCTCTCTCTCTCTCTCTCTCTCTCTCCAACAAGAGGTCAGGCCAGGTTCATGGAAACATTGCCCTCCATAAGTGTTGTGCACCTGATCTACCAGCACTCACTTTCCTCTCTGCTTGGCTTTCCCGCCTACAGTTAAAGGTCAAACAAAGGTATGCACTCTTCACTCAAAAGAGTGAAAACATTAAACATTGAGAATGGCACCATCCAGCCCAGGCTGCCCGGCCTATCATTACAGTAACTCAACCAAGAAAATGGAAACAGCTACAGAGAGCAACGTGCAAAAGAGCTGATATGTTTCTTCTGTTTTCCGCACCTCTGCAGGATCAGTATAAAGCTAAACTCCGCTGTAATATATCTACACGCGCTGTTGTAGAATATTCAGTCCATTTTTCCTCAGTGTGCCGAGTGCTGTGGATTCCATCACAGGCAATGCCTCGCTTCTCCACCACTCCACATCCTCTTTTACAAATCCACAGAGAGAGAGAGAGAGAGAGAGAGAGAGAGAGAGAGAGAGAGAGAGAGAGAGAGAGAGAGAGAGAGAGAGAGAGAGAGAGAGAGAGAGAGAGAGAGAGAGAGAGAGAGAGAGACAGCAGGGAGAGAGAGAATCATATTGACAATCATCTCTGCGAGGCTGGCTCCAGGCAAATTAGATTGAGTGGGCTGGAAAACAAGTTATAGTACATCAATCGGATTAGCTTTTGATCAGCCTGTACTATTGGTCAGTCGGAGGGGGGCACTGCATATTGTGCCGAGGAGAGAGAGAGAGAGAGGGGGAGAGGAGAGATGAGAGTGAGACTACAGTGTCTGTGAGCTACAGAGACAGGACTGGTGCTAATGTCTGCCCTAACTCAATAGAAAGACCGCCACACCACTCTACTGAACGCCACTCTCTTTATTTCTCTGATTGACAATGACATTAAAACATTACAGACATGACCTGTGTGTGTGTGTGTGTGTGTGTGTGTGTGTGTGTGTGTGTGTGTGTGTGTGTGTGTGTGTGTGTGTGTGTGGTGCGTGCGTGTTCGTGTGTGCGTGCGTGCGTGCGTGCGTGCGTGTGTTGTTTGCGGGATGGAGAATTCCTGCAAGGTTTAAAGCCTCACTATGTAACTCTTTTTAATGAATAAAATGTAATTTTGTCCAATTTGTATAGTAGAGTATGTTAATGCAATATAACTTATACAATTGGGGTGGTTGTATTTTGTCTCCCTGCTCTTCTATTGAGACATTTCGACCGTGTCAAAGGTCATGTCTCACCTAGACACAGGATCTGACACAAATTTTGACCTGAAGGTCAAGATTCAATTTATCCCCCAAGCAAGCAGGCAGGCTCTATTAGCTCAATGGTAAAAATGTCAGCCCTTGAGCAGGAAACCGAAGAAGAGGAACATTACATAGTGCTGCTTTAACATGACAGATTTGTTATTATTGCAGTTGAATTTTATACATCTAGTTTTTAAGCCACATTTTCATTATGCGAAAGACTGAACATTACAGTAACATTATAAGTAGCTTTGATTGAATTCTGCAGTGTGATTGTAGCGCAGAGGCGTGGTGGAGGATGCACACTCGTCGAGGGCCATCGGGCCTCTTACTGTGGGCGTTGGAGTTAGCCTGGATGCCCTCTGCCCTGCTGTCTCTCTCCACTACTGGGACGTGACTAATGGGGTAATTACAGGAAGTAGGAATGAACCACTAAACATTTTCCTGACCAGAGAATCCAGGAGAGACGGGATGAGAGAGGAGAGGCAGGGATGGAAAACACAGAGAGAGAGAGAGAGAGAGAGAGAGAGGGAGAGGGAGAGGGGGAGGAGAGGGAGAGAGAGAGAGAGAGAGAGAGAGAGAGAGAGAGAGAGAGAGAGAGAGAGAGAGAGAGAGAGAGAGAGAGAGAGAGAGAGAGAGAGAGAGAGAAGAGAGAGAGAGAGAGAGAGAGAGAGAGGTCCAGCCAGCCTGAAAAGAACTCTGTCTCTAATTTTCAATATCTGGATTAAAGATTAGCTTCTCCTTCAGCTGACACAGTTGGTATTGGAACATAGTGTGTTTGTATGTGCGTGCACGGGTGCAGCGCTCGCTATGCTAAATGTCAGTGTGTTTTTTTCGTTACAAGTGTTGGAAGAATTAGGGTAATGGGGAGTGCGGGAGGAATTGCATGTTGTTTTGGTTCTGGCGTTTGAGATGGAGTGTCAAAGAAAAACATAACCTTTGAGAATATTATGGGTTTTCACACAGACGCTAAAGATGAAACATTAAAACAATTGATTCAATATACACATTGTCTCCTATTCAAAGAACTACTCCCTTTTGAAAGTCCATGTCTGTATTTGGTTCGACAACAGTATGATGTTCTGTTTAACATTATCTTGTCTCTAAAGTCATACTGTGTAACATTAATTTTAGTAGTCTTTTTGGCGACAGCTTTGGTAGCTCCGTTGGTTTGATGCGATTCCCAGAATTCAGTTTGAAGTAGAACCATGCACAGATCCATAGAGATACACAGCACACACGGGTAGTGCATGTGGCTACAACTGAGACAGCGCCATGTCTCTGGGTTAAAGGCAGAACAGTGTAGTGCAGGCCAGCCCATAGGATTCCAATGTAATTCATGTCAGTTATCCATATTCTTCTGTTGTGTTTATCGTCTTCAAATAGCGGAGCATGTTTTCAAGTGGTACTTGACTGAGAGGATGATCAGTAGGCCTACTGCGGGTGGATCTCGTGCTGTGGTCTTACCACTACCGAGAGTTTGCACACTGGGGTATTGACACTGCATTGATAAGGTGTCGCAAGAGGAAAGGTGGCCATATATCGCAGTATCAAATTGTTTTTGTCCCACCCCTAATGTGCGCATGGATCTCAGGCCATTCTTAAAACAGAAAGTAGGTACAGAGCAGTGATGGAAGAAGTACTAAATTTCAATGACCTATTCTAGAAATAGTCTGTTACAAGTTCGGTATTCAAATGTTACTTGAGTAAATGTATAAAAGTATTGGTATCAAAATATACTTAAAGTACCAAAAGTAAAGTACTCAATATGCAGAAGGTCCCATTTCACAAGTTTTCAAAAGTATAAAATGTATAAAAATCCTTTGAAAATAGCAGCGCTTGTACACAAGTATATACATAGCTTGTACACAAGTGTATATATATCGGTCTGAAGTGGTTTTGTAATAATAATCAAAATCTACAAAGTAACTAGTAACTAAAGTTTTTTTAAATAATTATACTGGAGTAAAAGTACAATATTTGCCTTTGAGATGTAGAGGAGAAGAAGTAAAATTATTGAAAATGTGTACTCCAGTAAAGTAGAAAATACCCCACAATTGTACCTAAGTACTAACTTGAGTAAATGTACTTACTTACTTTCCACCACTGGTACAGGGAGGGAGTTCTTGTCTTACCAAGGTCGCTGTGAGGCTGAGGTTTGCCTTCCACGTGCCTCTGAATAACAACCGTACTACAGGAAAGGAAGCTGTAGAAATTCATCCAAAATGGAGCTGGCAGAGATCAATGAGCTGGAAGACATTTAACTTGTGGAGTGACCTCGCTAACCCAGTCGTATGAAGTAAGATCGTCATTAAAAATCACCCATGGGTATAATGGACATGTTGATTTGTTTTGTTTTATCAAGAACTGCTGCTTTAGGCGTAGTTTTATATTCAATTTGTCTTGGCACTCGCAATTTAAAACAGCATACATACAAAATGAAGGAAATAACGTGTGTGCGCACACACACACATTAAAATACATACATTCGTGAACACAAGGAAAATGTCTCACACACACAAACAAGACAGTTATACGTTTCTCTGTCACAGACACACAATAAAACACACATCCACAGATAATCACATGTATTAACCTGTACCATAAGACCTGGAACTTTGTCATTTTTAGATTTGAGCTAAAAAAGCATTATTTTACACTTTGGGCTATTCAAAAATAGCAGATATACAAGCTCATAGCACGGCACTCGGCTTGTAGATCTGCTATTTTTGAAAAATCGTGAAAATGTGTGCAAATCTTTGAATATATATATTTTTAAAGCGAACATTTTTAACTCAAATCGTTGCTTCTGGGGGTCCCTGGAACAAAATATTTTGATGGGGGTCCGCGGCCAAATACATATAATTTTGGGGGTCCTTGACATGAAAAAGATTGAGCATCATTGATATAGAAACATAGGTTTTTCAGAAAACTGCTGAGATTTAGGAGACATGTAGAATCGGCTTCAGGTCTTGCACACACTCACACACACATCCACACAAAAACATAAGAACCAGTCCAAATCTGTCACATGCACGCACGCACACGCACACGCACACATCCACACAAAAACATAAGAACCAGTCCAAATCTGTCACATGCACGCACGCACACGCACACGCACACGCACACATCCACACAAAAACATAAGAACCAGTCCAAATCTGTCACATGCACGCACGCACACGCACGCACGCACGCACGCACGCACGCACGCACGCACGCACGCACGCACGCACGCACGCACACACACACACACACACACACACACACACACACACACACACACACACACACACAGGCCTTGCTCTTTGACCCTGGCTGTGATATCCTGCAGGGCCTGGGGGTCAGACCAGGGTGTTCCAGTCAGTGTGGCTCCGGATGGGCCAGGGGGATGTTTGGCTGCTCCCTCCACCTAGACCCCAAAGACCCAGAGGTGGCATTTCCCCCTCCGATTAAGAGCTAAAAATACCAGGCTTGTGTTTGGTGAGACGTCGGCCCCTGGGTGAGCATGATGGAGCTAGGAAGGAAGCGGACCCCGTGGTCTTCCAGCTCTCCTCGCTCCTCGTAAGTCATGTCTCTGTCTCTTTCCCCCCCTCTGTCTGTGTTCCGGTCTGTCCCTCTCTCTCTCTCTCTCTCTCTCTCTCTCTCTCTCTCTCTCTCTCTCTCTCTCTCTCTCTCTCTCTCTCTCTTTCTCTCTTTCTCTCATTACCGCCATATTTCTGTTCTTTGGGGGAGAGCAGTGGTGGAAAGTAACTAAGTACATTTCCGTAAGTACTGTACTTAAGTACAATTTTGAGGTATTTGTACTTTACTGGAGTATTTCCAATTTCCAATACTTTTACTTCTACTCCACTACATCTCGGATCCAAATATTGTACTTTTACTCCACTACCATTATTCTAAAACTTTAGTTACTAGTTACTTTGTAGATTTTGATTATTATTACATAACATACATAACCACTTCAGCCCTGTATACATTTCGGCCATTTGAAAATAGCCGATCTACAATCTCACAATGCGTCGCGATGCGACGCATTGTGAGCTTGTAGATCTGCTATTTTCAAAAGATTTTTGTACATTTGAAAACTTGAAATGGGACATTCTGCACAATGAGTACTTTTAAAACTTTTGGTACTTTAAGTACATTTTGATGCCAATACTTTTGTACTTTTACTCAAGTACATTTTGAATTCCGGACTTTTACTTGAGTACTTTTTCCACCACTGGGGGAGAAGGGTGGAAAATCCAGGCCTATACCAGCAAAACATCATGAACCCACTTCAACCCAACGAGACGGGATCAACCTGACACGGAATAAATAAAATAGAAAAACCTCTTTGAAAAGCGACAGTGATGCAAATGCGATTCGGACTGACGGTAAACAAGTCACGGTGGAAGCAGGCGGCAGGGTTCAAGGCGCTGGGTCGTAAAACAGAGTAGCTGTATTTTTTCCGTAGCAAAATGTGCCATAAATGCTCAGACACGCTCCCTCAAAACCGGAGGTGGTCAAAGTGCTGAACCCCAGTTCTAGAGTCAAAGAAACTACAAGTGAAAGTTGTTCAGTCAAATGTATTCTTGAGTTAATATACTGGAGTGCTTGCTTTTAAAAATACTCAAGTATTCAACATGACTTGCTTTTAAAATTATAGGTATTCAAAAGTACAAATTACCAAGTAAATAGTACAATATTTGTCCTTGAAATGTAGTGGTCATAGTCATAAGTATCCAAAAGTACAAATACTCAAGTAAAGTACATATACTCCCCAAAAATTACTTAAGTACAGTACCCAAGTAAATATGCTTAGTTACTGTCCACCACTGCTGGTTTGTAACAGAGCTGTATTTTTTTTTTCCATAGCAAAATTTGCCTTAAATGCGCCAACACACTCGCTCAAAACAAAACATTGGCAAGATGTGCTATGTCACCTGGTTAAAAAAAGAAAACCTTGGCTCCCATTAGCATTGGAGCTAATCGCCCGCTACGCAAGGTAAATATTGAGTTTGTGGTCCTGAATTAAAGGATTTCCTCTCTCCAACAGGATGGCACACCGTTGCCTGAGGACACAACTCAAGAGGGAAGAAAACCAAACTTTCACTTGGTTAATCCAAAACACGATTAGAAGATGATTAAAAGTGAAAATGAGGCTTCATTCCCTGTATGTATTTTGTAATTTGGCAGGTCTGGCGTAAGAAAAAATATATATCCTCAACAAAATATGAAATTTATCGCAATATCTGTCTGTGACAGTGTACTTTACAGTATGTTACTGTTTACGTTGTTGAAAGGAACCATCTTGGCAAGAGGTCAGGCTATTTAATAGAATTAAACAATCTTTGTGGGAAACATTTACCATGTAAAATCCTGGCAGCAATTCATATTATGCTAACAATACCATGAGGAACGTTTCTGCAATGCAGCATCTGTTATTATAACAACTGATCACATGCGCGTGTGTGTGCAAGCACTCTCTCTCTGCCACAATATTTTTGTGATAATGTTAACTGTCAGCATTATTTTCCAGGCACACACAACTCCTGTTGAGTTCCATTATAAATGGAGATTAGCGCTGTGATTTGATTGACATGTTTTGCAATGAAGGGTGCATGTGCACAAAGAAGGCAGATTGCTATGTTGATTTCATTCATCGTCCCCACCTACAGTATACAGCAGTACAATGCACCTACCTAGACTACAGTAGGCCTACAATACACCTATACCGTAGTACAATGCACCTAGATTATCTAAACGATTAATTTATTCATCGGATTATGGCACTTATTTAGCAATTACCGTATCATTTTAATGTTAGGTTGTTCTAACTAACAATAAAGACAATGAAGATGAATAATTAATTAAAAAGTACTTGTTGAGGCCTGAATTGCTGTTGTAGCGGTCCAGGGACCTAGGCTCTAAAGAAGCCAGCGTGTTGCGGGTTCAAGTCCCGATCCCGACGGCCTTTGTTGCATGTCACTCCCCATCTCTCTCCCCATTTCCTGTCAGACTACTATCCTATCAATAAAAAGCATAAAAGCCAAAAAGAAAATCGTTGAAAAAAAAAGAAGTACACGTTATACAATTTTGCTCAGCTGCTAATTAGGCTACTACTCATAAAATACATAAATACAAATCAAAATAGATAAAAGCTATAATAAAAATAATAATGATAATATTATATATAACATTTAATATAACATTTTGTACTTTTTTAAATTCAAATGTCTCATAAAAAAACATTCAAGCCATATTTTTTGTTCTTGATCATATAATCCTGCATGCAGCAGGTATACATAGTTGTCTTGGGTTTAATGTTAATGTACAGTAGACTGGTTGAATTCACATTGCAGTTTGCAGATCCTGTAGCCTATAGATACTGTAGTTTAATGGGTGTCTATTTACTGCCGCCGATGTCCCGTGTGTTGGGGAGCTACCTTGCTCCTTAGTGCTCGGATCCATTGTACAGCCTACTCTATCCGGTGATCACGCACTCAACGTTTTCCGCTTCCGTTCTGACTCCACGGCTAGCGAGCTAACAAGCTAACGAGGCAATTTACTGCATAATGAGCATTTGAAGAGCAGGCACGTTGCCTGCTCTTCAAATGCTCCGGCATTACATTGTAGACTTAATCCCAAGCCAAGCAAAGTCCATCGCACAGATATTGCAGGTAATCCTTTTCTTTACGGCATTGCGGGTGGTAACATGGCGTCATCCATGTTTGTTTTCAATTTTGCTTTGCGGCCGTTATTGCGCTTGGGCAACTCGTCAGATTGTAAGGGAAGCGAGAAGGTTCACTCCTCCTTAGCTTAGCCACGGCTAGCGCTGTAAAAAAACAGTGTTTAAGTAACCACGATTGGTTACTAATATAATTTGTTGCCAACTAATTTAGTAATCGATTTTAATCGATTTTATTCAATTAGTTGTTGCAGTCTAAAACTCCTTACACACCGGGGGCGATTTTTTCATGCGAATAATACGTTTTTAAAAAAACCTTATAAAGTCAATCCAAGCTTCCATGGAGCGAAAAAGCGAAGCGAAAAAGCGTCTTTTAATTATTCGGAACGAGTCCGAATTTTGCGTATATTCGCATAATCGCCGGTGTGGTAATGACCTTTACAATACAACTATACCTTAGTTTACTATATACCACAGCATGCATCTATGCACCACAGTATAATGCACCTACACCACAGTGCAATACAACTATACCACAGTACAACACAACTGGCCCCCACACACACACACATGTAAAGCGTATTTGAGTACTTATAAAAGCGCTATATAAATTCCAGATATTATTATTATTAACTATACTATACCACAGTACAATACAACTATACCACAGTGCAATACGGCTATACCACAGTACAATACCACTATACCACAGCATAAATCAACTATACCACAGAACAATGCACCTACTGTAGTACACCGCAGGACAATGCACCTGTACAATGATTTTGTTTTTTATTTTATTAATGTTCTTCTAATTTCAAATCACTGTTTTCTTTTGTTACTATATTTTTTAATGTGAACACCACACTTATATAAGTCTAGACTTGTATAATTACACTTCTGATAATTTCTCTCCGGGCCAATTTAAAACTTGAATGTATCCAGGACAAGAACATATGTGGTGATTTGTGACATTAAAAGCTAACTTCACAAGAAGACCAAACCAGATCAAACCCAGGCCAAGAAAAAGAAACCTTCTTAATCGAAACCTTTTTACCCAAACATGGCTCCTATTACGACTTGGAGATGGTCTCTGGGAACGCATCTGCAGGGCAGCCTCCTGAGGTGAGACAAGTCATAAATTATATGACAAACCAGGAAGTGTGCGTGGAAGGAGAGAGGAGAGGAGAGGAGAGGAGAGGAGAGGAGAGGAGAGGAGAGGAGAGGAGACTGCCTGTCGTCTCTCACAGAACCCTGTCTCCTCTCTGTAATAACCACAGCCAATAAATTAATGTTTACTACTCTGTACTGCTCTGCTGGTACATTCTCATCCTTGTTTGCACTCTCACTTTTCTCACACTCATTTGAGCTTTTTTCTCTCTCATGTCAACCCATACATTTTTATTTTTTTGCTCTCACTCTCATTTGC
>NC_139959.1:27529153-27549153 GCF_963454915.1 Gymnoscopelus microlampas
ATGTGTAAGTGGAAAAAATATATATAGTTTATAGCCTTTTTTGTGTTTTTCCTCGTAAAACGTTTTTTTTTTTGGTTTGTTTTCACCTCCCCCCATATAAAGCGTCTTTGGGTACTTAGTAAAGCGCTATAGAAATTTGAGATATTATTGAGAGTTTATTGAAAATAGCTATGCATTATCATCATAATTTGTTGGAGTAACAGACGTAATGGTTTGTACAATAGAACACAATACAATTAAATAGAAGATAAGGCAACAAAAGATTAGTTTTTCTTGTAATCTTGTAAACCCCACCCATTAGGGCCCCAACTACCATAACCATCATAACCATACGAACCCTAGCTTCCCTGTTTTGGTCATGTTATAAATAGTGAAGATTTTTTGAATAGGACTTGATTAAAGTGATTAAACAATACAATTAAAGAAGACAGAAGAGCCATCTACCCCCGCCACAGCATGACCTTACTGTAACTCGTACTTAGTTTCAGCAGTTCACAATGAAACCTTTCTATAGCAGGCTTGTTTTCAAAAACAAGAATGCGTCTATTTCCAGAGAAGAATAGACAAGTCAGGGCTAACAACAACGTGGGGACTTTCTGAAAATGTAGCAATAGCAAGATTTCTTTTTTTTTCATCTCTCAAGTTTTTCTGGAAAGAAAAACAATGTGATTGCATTAGATGACCTGGCAGACCGGAGTCAGCATTTCTCTGTGGTTTGGTTGCATGCGCTTTATGACTTTATGATTTGTTTACGATCCCGAATCCCGCTTTAGGCTGGAAGTCAGCAGTTAAGATCCAGACACAGGAGCTTTACTAAAAAAAAAGAAGAAAAAAAAGAAAGGTATGGCATTTATTCACCCCATTCACGTTCATTGTCCTGAGCATTTAGCAACATAATAGGCCACAATGGGACCAACAGACACAGAAACTTGAGCCGTTTGAACATTGACCATCCATTCAGCCAGTACACAGAGAGTGGGAGAAACAGAGAAATGAATAGAAATACAAAGAGGGCAGGCGTATTAGAAGAGGTAGGCTACACTGTAGCCCGGACACTGAAACATTATATTATAACGTTATATTATATTGCCTGTCCTCTGCTACAGTAGTATCTGTGCATAATTATCAGTGTTGCCAGAGTTTGTGAGAGAAATAAGCAACCAGGTCTAGGAAAAGAAGCGACTACTATATTATAGGCCCTTTAATTTAAAGGTAGGTTTAAATAGCACTTTAAACCTACTGTATACTGTATACTGTATACTGTATATCGGCTATTTAAAAATAGCCGATATACAAGCTCACAACGTGTCGCGGCGCGCTGTGAGCTTGTAGATCTGCAATCTTAAAAAAATCTTGAAACTAAATGTGGAATATTTGGAAGAGTTTTGAAGTATTCTAATGACACAAATCTGGTACGGGGCTCCCTGGCACAAAACATTTTCAGATGGGGGTTAGGGACAAATACATATTAATTTGGGGGTCCATGACATGTAAATATTTGAGAGACACTGGTTTAAATAATAATGAATAAGCCCAAAAAAGCAACTTCACTTTAGAAACAAGCTCAAAGAACCGCAACCCGTCAATATCTACAAGGGACTTTACAGAAAAAGAAGCCCAAAGTCGCTTATAATAAGCGGACATGGCACCACGGATAATTATCTGCCTATATAGCCTTTAAGAGAGGAGTGTCCCTGCTCTATGGTCTCTGTTAAGCAGAAAGGAATGTACGACTATCTTATCCGCCTGCTAGTTGTTGTTGCTATGTGATGACACAGGGGAAATGGACACATATCGGACGCCACCCGACTGGATTATTGATAATTGGGAAATATTTACAGCGCTCCTTGGCGGTAATGGGCCAGCTTTATTTATCTAGTGATAAGGCTTTATTGCTTTTATGGCAGGGAACTAAAGCAATTACCAGGGCCAGGTCAAACAACCTGCTTGCCACTCCCTCTGTGTGTGTGTGTGTGTGTGTGTGTGTGTGTGTGTGTGTGTGTGTGTGTGTGTGTGTGTGTGCGTGTGCGTGTGCGTGTGCGTGTGCGTGTGCGTGTGCGTGTGCGTGTGAGTGACAGTGTAGTCCGGGTGGCAGCAGACCTCAGTTCACCTGCTGAATAACAAATGGCCTTTCAAACGTTTGAAAACTGTAACTTATTTCCTGGTTCATCAAAGTGCTGCACCTTGGTTCCCCATTAGTTCTCAAAATGTCCTCCCCACAATGATGTGCAGACATTCACACCTGAAAGCATCGCTGTCAGTCTGGCAGTGCTTTAGTTGTGATTATCTCAGATGCTCTCCATGTGGTCTTATCTGGTATAGAGTTGTCCGACAGTTGCGGAGGACGAGAGTGCGATGGACCGGTGTATGGTTTTAGCCCACCTGATACAGTACCTGTCCATTACATTTCATTTTGGCTTTGTGCAAAAAACACGGTTTCATCTCAGCATCCATTGAGCATTTTATCAGAGCGTTCCTCAGAACGAATGTTAGGCATTTGCAGCACATATCACTTATGGGGTTTCCTGTCAGTTATAAAATGATCTTATTTTTTTTCCTTTTTACACAGGGATACCACAGGGCATGTTACTTAGACAACTTGTGGAGTGTGCATTTCACTTGAGGATTTATGTGTTTGCAGAGAACAGCAGGGACAGGCAGTGTCACGCATAGCTCAGCTCAGCGGGAATAGAGGGCCACTCAAGCCCTTAAAGTGCTCTTCCGACCACACTAATGCACCTAGAATTATTTTTAGAACTGTGTGCTTCTTTTTTAAAGCTCCTCTCTGACGTGCACCAAGGCCCAGGTCGGGCAAATATTTAGATTCTGACCCATGCGATACCCAATCATTGCAACTATCCTCTGTCCCAACCCTGGGCCGCCGCAAGGAAAAAAACTTGCCTCAGTCAATGACAGCTTCCTCTCCACATTACTATTACTGCAGCCATTTTCTCAACCATAACCACAGTGCAATACAGAAGGAAAATGTAATCGTGTAGATCTGGAGATCCACAAAAAAGAACCGTGGCTCCATTGTGGATCTCAGACTTCATGTTGCCAGACTGTGACGTCAGTCAACTATGACGTCAGTCGTCTATGACATATCATTGATGTTTGATGCCAGATTTGGGCAAGGATTCAGACTGATCAGAGCCCCATTGTCTTCTATTACAAAATCTAATTTAAACGTAATTATAAAACAAAAATCACACCCAGTGTGAAGTGAGCGGTGTTATTTAAAAACAACAGTGGTCATCACAGTGATGGAAGCTCACTTAAAACATTTTTTTGAAGTGCGTGGTGATATTTATAGGTTATTAATTTCATCATGCTTCTCGCTAGCCAATCACAGTACTGAGCAAAGGGTGTAAATAGAGTCAGCCAATCACAGTACAGTGAAAGACAAATTTTCACGACGGTATTTTCACAACGGTCCCAAACCCACTTATAGGAGCGGCTACACCGCTCAAAAATATGTGTGTGTGTTTGAGGGGGGCGTGTGTGTGTGTGTGTGTGTGTGTGTGTGTGGGGGGGGGGGGGGGGGCAGACCCTCTTCTAGGTGGCTCGCCTCTGGGGAGCCACAGCGCAAAAAAAAGTTTCATAGCACCGCTATCATAGCTCATTTCATATAATCACCTATAATGATAAACGCCGGCTTCCGAAGAGCTGGCATGCCCCGCCAGACATTTGGCCCTCTGCATTATCAGAGCATGGGCCCAAGCTTGTAAAGAGGCAAAGACAACATGAGCCAGGCAAGCCGGTCCGGGCTTAAAACAAAGACAGTGTAAATGTGCGAGTCAGTTATCGGCTCCACCGGAGCTATGCCAGGACTCCAGACAGTCCAGCATTGATGTGAAAGTGTTGCCCCCCCCCGCCCCCCTCCTCGGTGAGTCGGTGACCCTGGAGTAGGGGGCCACATTGGTGTGCATGGGGAGGGGGCAGGCAGGGCATGCAGAGGGCCCAGGGTTGTGATGGCTATCTCTGGGGTAGAGTTACAGGCCCCCGGTGGGGGCGAGGGATCCTGGGGTCCCCCTCCTCCCTCATGTCTGCTCACAGAGAGAGCCAGTGTTCCTCCAGGGGTCCACAGGGCTGTGCCTGTGGCCGCGCCCGGCGGCCACACCACTCCCGCTCCTGGGAAATGAAGAATCTGCACCAACTGCTGTCTCCAGTCTAGTCAGCCACCATGCCCTGTCGCGCACACACACAAACACAAGTACACACACTGACACAGAGAGAGCGTGTCAGGGCCTGTCCGGACGGCCAGTAGCCAGAGCACGCTTCCTCCTCATGAGAGAGAGAGAGAGAGAGAGAGAGAGAGGGAGAGAGAGATGCATTATCTCCTTTCACATCAGAGCCCTCTTCAAAGGAATCTGCTGTCTGTCTGAAGAAGAGTGTGCTAGTGTGCTAGTGTGTGCGTGTGCGTGTGCGTGTGCGTGCGTGTGTGTGTGTGTGTGTGTGTGTGTGTGTGGGTGTGTGCATGTGTGCGTGCGTGCATGCATGAGTTTGTGCGTGCGTGTGTGAATGCATACATGTTTTCTTGTGTGTGTGTGTGTGTGTGTGTGTGTGTGTGTGTGTGTGTGTGTGTGTGTGTGTGTGTGTGTGTGTATGGGAGACATGGAGAGTTCTTCCTTGACGCACGCACGCACACATGCACACACATGCACGCAAGCACGCTCGCTCGCTCGCTCGTGCGTGCGTGCGTGCGTGCGCGCGCGCGCACACACACACACACACACACACACACACACACACACACACACACAGACAGACAGACAGACAGACAGACAGACAGACAGACAGACAGACAGACAGACAGACAGACAGACAGACAGACAGACAGACAGACAGACAGACAGACAGACAGACAGACAGACAGACAGACAGACAGACAGACAGACAGACAGACAGACAGACAGACAGACAGACAGACAGACAGACAGACAGACAGACAGACACACACAGACACACACAGACTCCTTCCCTGACCTACACAAGCCACAGCTTGTGACCATGAAGTTGGCAGTGATCTAATAAAGAGTTGTGTAAAGTGTTGTTTAACTGGTCTGAAAGTTGTGAGAGTGACAGGACCATTAATTCATTGTCCCAGTGACCAACCTTTGACTTTACTAAGAATATTTACGTATAGTGAACTACCAAAAAAATGAAAATATTTGCATTTTGCACTACTTGAAGTAGCACAAAATGCTACTAAAAGCTTTATTCTGCGCTACTTGATGTAGCGCAGAATAACATTATTAGATACATGCTAAAGGCTCCTACCAGGACACAGTAGTCCAGCACAAATGAAAGAAATAGGTCTACTGCCTGTAGAGACCAGGGTAAAACATGCACCAAAGTACATGAGCTTTCAAATAGATATGATTAACACTCAATTGTGATACAAGAGCAACAAGCATTAAGTGACGGCTATAAATTATTTTCTTATCTTATATAGGGATTTTATTAAGGAACAGTCTACCCTTAAGCACCAAACAAAGCCAATCAAAGGACTTTTACAAAAAGAGTGAAGGAGGCCATTATGGGCAGAGCTAATGATGAACTTGAAGTAATAACACGTGGATAAACATGTACAGTAGAGTGTTTTAAATTAGTTCTTGTTATATTGTTTTAGTTGTTTTTAATTACGTGGCAAATTGTTTTTTATTTTAAGTGATACTAGAGGGATTTCTTTTTCATCTTTGTTATATGCTTATTTTAATTATTATTTCCATGTGTTTGTAATGTTTGTTTGTTTTACACCGAAGACCACTTTGGAAATAAGTGTTTCAAGTAATGCTTTTACTGTAAGTGCTATCCTCTCGATTTTTTTTCTTCTCATATTGCTATGAGATGCTGTTTGTTGAATCCTATTAAAGTCTATCAATCAATCAATCAATCAAAACCACATTTAACGGCAGCCTGTTAGAATGGGAGGTCTGGAATTGCCTTGCCTCCAACAATCCCAGTAAAGAACCACATATTCTGAGCTGCATCCCATTAAAGGAGAAACAATGGAAATATTAGCGCTTTAGCTCGTGCCAAAGACCTGTCCTATAAAGAAAGATATGTAGGAGGAGAGAAAATACTTGTCATATCCCGACCGTGACTCAGGAAGTAGACGTAGACAGCCCAGATATACTCTGTAGCCACTGCATCTCTTGGCACCATTTCAGGCATATGTGTATAAATCTTATCTGTTTCTGTACCGTCCACACAGCCAATGGTTAACAGGGCCGTTGTTTTGCGATAGTGCTCAGATAAATCAGGCTTGTTTGGGGAACAGGGGCGATTGTGGAGGCAGGGGGGGGGGGGGGGGGGGGTTAGATACCTCAGAGCAAACACAGAACCCACCACCCCCCTTTCAATTATCATAATAAAAACAGGAGGAAGGAATGCGTCTCCCATTTCTATTCTCAGCTATCTGTACATAGCGCCATCTGTCTGCCTGTGTATCTAGGGCCTACAAACACAATAAAATCCTGAGTGTGAGAGTGTAAACATGTAACCAAATGGACCCTCATTTGGTTACATGTGTACACCGTCAGAGTTACAAATGGATGAATTATACACTGAGGATTTTACTGTGTACAGTTATCAGCTGATTGTTATACGTTGATGTCATGTCCAGTCGCCATGAAGGCCGAGTTAGCTCAACCTATCCTGCTGCTCACACTCAGAGATAATGGGCACACAATGTTGGAATAGCCACTCAATTTCACGGGTGGGTTCTGCAAGAAGTTGATTATGTCGCTTTTTTTTGCTACAGTCAGGTGAGAGGCAGACTGCGGTGGCTTCAATGAAGCATACTTAAAAAAAAGGCAATTTAGTTTTGGCTTGGCAAAACCAAACAGGCTCATTATGGACAAAATTGTTTTATTCTCGATGTGGCTGAACGTCCGACCCCGCCCATTGTATACAGTGCTGGAGTGGTGATTTTGCCTCCTGGATCTGATTGCGTCAATAAAATGTTATAAATCACGAGCACTTTGAGTTTGTGACCCGTATCACGCAAAATGTTTACATTGATATCTTGATGTTCGATCGGCTCGTTCGAAAATCTTCGAGGAGCAAGACGGCGCGTGTCTTCTCTGTTTCTTCTCGTTTTCTCCCCGGCATTATGTCATGTTGTTCTTATGACCTTGCCAAACTTCGTTTCTGCAAGAAGTATGCTGCAGCCTTAAGGCAGTGACTGCGTGGCTGTGCCTATAGGTAGGTAGGAATGTGTATGTGGGTTTGTTTCTGTGCGCACGAGCATGCATGCGTGTGCACACACGCTGTCTTTTGGGAGCTGACCTGTCCCCGGGGCGATAGCCTTGTCTGGGGCCCCTGGTGCCACCATCTGACCCGGCCCCGCACTTTTCTGCCTCATCTCCCTTCCTATCGCTCTCCTCTTTGACCTCCCTGTCAGCCAAGCCACAGGTCAGCAGTCATGGGATAATAGCCTTGAACACTTGAGTAGAGAGAGAGAGAGGTGGTGGTTAAGTAGGAGAGATGGGGAGAGACAGAAAGAGATGAGGAGAAATTCTGAGACGAGGAGAGATGAGATGAAGAGGGGAGGGGGCAATAAAAAAGACCAGAAAGCTAAGTACTGTTGTATCTCTGTTGTGTGTTGTGCTGCAGCGTACACGCCAGCACACAAACGCACGAATGACGCACAGATTCTTCGTGCCTGTGTGCGTGTGTTAGTACTTAATGTGTGGTTTAGTTGGTGGCAGCAAGCGCAGCCTTTCAATGTGTTCCCCAGATGTCCCTGAGCGAGGGGAGCAGAGGAGGAAAGAGGGGGAGCGCAAACAGGAAGTGGAAACCATCACACAGGGGCCGTGTAGGAGGGGGGAGAGGAGGTGGGACATCCTCTCATTCCTCAAACGGGTCTCCTCCGCTAATATGACGGGAGGGTCGCCGTAAGCCCTCCACGTAACACCGCACCACAGCAGCAGATGGAAAGACATGACAGCCAGCGTCAGAATGCCTCTCAACACACTTTTGCAGACGTGGGCCTTTGCAAAGAAAGACAACACAAAATATAGCTGCAAGCAGCGATAATATGGGGCCAGGAGAGAGAAATGATAATTCCTTTAACAGGTCAGTTCATGAAAGTCCTTGCGGTCTTGTTTCCAATGAGTGCCTGTGAGCAATTAGGGGTTAAGAGTCTTGCTCAGGGACAAATTTCATCAACACATTTGCTGACCTGGGGCAACCAGAGTCTCTGGCTCCCTAACCACTCAGCTATGGCCACCCCTCAGAGAGAGAGAGAGAGAGAGAGAGAGAGAGAGAGAGAGAGAGAGGCTTGAACCGGCAACCTTACGGTCATGAAGCACTCTTAGGTAGCTGCAACACTACCTATAGTGCTATATCTTTGTCCAGGCTGATATTGTCTGTTGAGGATCACAAACTCTTGCCTTCTGTCATGACCCAAGCCCCTGTTTCACTAACACTAAGATCACTCGTTCACAAACCATTTACCAATGAAGAAATTGTACATCTCCTCAGAACCAAAATTAGTGAAAGTAGCCGATCTACAAGCTCACAAACCATTAAAAGTTGTCAGATTGTACATTGGCTATTTTCACAATGAAGTATGTTATACATTGAAAAAACATACTCTCATTGCTATCTGAAAAGTTGTGAGATTGTAGATCAGCTGTATGTAAAAAAACACTCAATTAAGTATTTCATGCTATCTTTAACAATTGCAGATGTATTCATTGATAGTCATGTTGTGTGAAATGCAACTCAGATGAAGTCTGCACCAAGTGAGGCTTGAACTGGTGACCTTCAGGTTGTGGGGCACACATTTAAGCGAGAAGCCACCAACAGACAAGAACCTGTGAAAAAGGAGATCACACAGATCATACAGTTTCACGCAAATAGCTGAAAAATCCTGGGTTTAAGTGTTTTTCAAACTGCTCAAGATTGCGGACAATCTAAGGGCGGTGCTTACTGGTCAACGTGATAGATGTGTTCCTCATTAGTCAAGGCACATGTGTAAGCAGGTCTAATGGCTGTCGGCCAAACGAGGCATGACTTTTGCCTGTTTAAAGTTTCAATTTTCCAAAAATTGCTATAGCGCCCCCGTTTGACCAATTGGAGTAAGATTGGTTTCAGTGATATTTGGAATGGCCCTTTACATTTCTGCAAAGTTTCAAAGAATGGTAAGTCTGCATGTATGTGTTAGGGACAGATGAATAATTGTCATAAAACTGCAATATTCATTGGCTCATTAAAGCTTCATTTTTTCACTTATGGAAGATATTTTGCAAACGTTTTTTGGTATAGGTCCAAAGTTCATGTGTAAAAAGTTTCGTGCAGATTACTCAAAAATCCCAGGAGGAGATAGGTTTTAACTGTTTTTCATATAATTCCAAATGGTGGGAGATCTAAAGGTCAGAGGTCAAAAGTCAGAGTGTGAAAGTTGTTCAGCATGAGGAGACGCATGTGTGCATCGAAGTTTCATGGCTGTAGGTCAAACACGGCATGAGTTGTACCTGTTCAAAGTTGGCATTTTTCAATTGAGTGCTATAGCGCCACCTTTTGACGAAAGATTGTGAGAATTATTTCTTGATCGTTTTTCATGACCATCTATCATATGGCCGAGTTTCATAAAAAGCGACTGCACGGTTCAGCCAGAACTGCCAAAAGTGGCAGAAGAAGAAACGGAATAATGCGAATAACAATATGGGTCCATGCTGGAAGCCTGGCCCCATAAAAAGACCACCTAATCTCAGCTGTCTTGACAGCGAGGCGACTTCACTTATTTTCATGTTTGTTTTAATTGGCTCCGACTCCAACCCCCCCCCCCCCCCCGACACCCCCCCCACACCAGACAATTTCCATGTCGACCGAGGGAGCTATTCTCCTTTCTCCTCGGTATTTTGTGAGCCGTCCAGGGCTCCCCAAATTAGATGCCTCGGACTGGTTTTACTGTGGCCTATCATCTCCTCTTGGCATTGTTGCAGAAGTCAGGCCTCGTATCCCCCCGGTCGGCTCAGACGAGGACTGTCTCTCTCTCGCTCACTCTCTCTCTCTCTGAAACTTCATCATTCTTTTGGTGGGGAAACCACAGCAGCTGTTTCAATAGGCATTAGGTCTTGTGACTTAAATGGACCTACAGAATATAGCGTTCCCACTAAGGAATCTCTCTTTTGTGTGTAACATTGTGACAGATCCATACAAGGCCTTCATTTGGTCTCGTTCCCACTGACAATCTCCTATCTGTCACCTCTACAGAGCCGAACCGCTCGTTTAGAGACAATTAAAGGCGAGGAACGAGGTTACGACGGATGTGCCCACAAAACAACCCTCATCCCATAAAACAGCGACAGTGTCGACGCCGATGACAATAGCTAAACAGCAAGTCATAGGCATAGGCGTTCATTTCCTGGCTGGGGCTTACACCATACAGGTCAGAGTCGGGCCACAGTGGATCTGGTGAGGTGTGATGTGAGGCCTGAAGACGCAGAGGGTGAAGGAGGAGACCGCCGGAGACAGAGAGGAGAGATAAAGAGCAGTAGTGGGCTAGAGACAAAAGAAGAAGAGGGTTAAGAGAGAGAGGCGATTGAGACGGGTGGAGGCGAGATAGTGCAGCGAGTGAGACGTGAGTGCCGGGTCTGAAGAGGGGAGCGATAGAAGGGAGGAGAAACAAGGGGCGAGGAGGAGGAGACAAGGGGGGGGGGGGGTCTGTGTGATTTCTGTAAATGCTCAGTAACACCTCAGCAGGGTGCCCTTATCTCCACACCTAACCCCCCACCCCCACCTGCTCTGACGGGATCACTGCTACTTTCAAGCACATCCACGCGTGTTAAATGTCAGCCAGATCAGCAGTCCAAAAACATCCACAAATCTCTGCATCCATCTGTACGTCTGTCCATGCCCCCCCCCCCCCTTTGCCCATACATGGAGATCTCTGCACCCGATCGTCCATCCGCATCCCTCCCATGGAGATCTGCAATGTCATCAACATGAGGTCCGATCACCGACGTCATTTACTGGCCTCCAAGCACCACGATAATGGGCACTGGACTAAGCACTCTGACAACAGGTACAACGGGCACAGCAGGCAAGAGGGGCACAACGGGTACTATGGGCACTGCACAACCAAAGGGGCATGTGCTCTCAACGGGCATCACATCCAACAATGGGCATCGGCCTACTCTATCCTATAAATTACGCAAATGTCTTTGTGTGAGTGAGTGATTAAGGAGTGAATGAGTGAGTGTTCCCCCAGCGTATCTCGAGAACATCTCATTCAAATCTCATTGCACGTATGCACAGTGGGGTGCATAATAAGCATTAAGCAAGTAATAGTCATGGAGTGTAACTTTTTAGGAGTTTTAGGAACAGCTTGATATTCTGCTCCCCCGTGCCCACATGTCGTAGGTCCATCAGGATGTATGGAAAAACCAAAGCATGGCTTTAACCATTGCATCATGCATTGACTGTCAACATTCATGAGACCGGGCCTCATTTACATAACGGACAGAGAGAGAGAGAGGGAGAGAGAGAGTCTCCTGACTTTGTAGGGTGTACAAGCACACTATTCATCCACACTTCGTGCACATATGTACGTATATTCTACATATTTCATTTTACACTGGGGGGGGTGGGTTGGCGCGTGGGTTACCTAACCGACTTTCCTAAAAATTAATGAATGAAGAAACTGAATTTCACCTTTCAGTTGGTGTCAGGAGCCCCCAGGCCCTTCTGACTGGGGGACTGGGGAACTGGGGAGGAAACTTGGCAGAAGTTCCCTGCTCAGGTCAGGGAGTGACAGGGGGATGTTGGGCGAGGGGTTGGGGGGGCACATGGCACCGGCCACAGCAGCGGTGGGAGACTGAGCGCTGGCAGCGCCGCGCTCGTTTTTGTCGCCTCGCTTTTTCCATCCGCCCTTCCTCCCTCCCCTCCCATCGTTGTCTCCCTCCGTGACTTGGCGGGCCATGCGGAGGAAATCCCCCGGACCGGACAGGACGGCATTGGACTGGACCGCAGCTTTAATGAGCGCTTTGGTTTGACAGAACGGCCCTTTCCTGTTTACCGATGGCCTGACAGTAAAGCTAACAGTAAACACACCTCCCCTTCTTCCCTTCTTCCCTCCCTCCTGCCATACCCTCTTAGCCCCAAGGCCGTTTTGGGCCTCTCCCAGGGACATCCTGCTTTGTCCCTGGATGGGCCTGAGCTCAGCAAAACTCCATCTCCCCAACAGACAGACGGACAAACACATCTCACCAAACATGGCCGAGTCCTGGAAAGGAAATGATTCTGTGTTTTATGTGTTGCAGAAGAGAAGTTAATTCAAGCAACTCTGAGTCAATCAACTCTTTAGGAACAAATAATGAGGCTTGAGCATTGACTTACTCAGCTCTGGTGCTTGTCTCGTGTTGCTGTTGTTGACGACGACAAGACATTGAAGACAATAAACAGTCTCTTAGCATTTGCCTTTGAAATGGAGAGAGGGTGGGGATTTGTGCGGTATGCAAAAACCTGAAAGGAGAGCAACTTGAGAATCAGAGAGAAAGTAAAAAAGAGAGCAGCAGCAATGCCCTAATGCATGCTTTCATGGGTTATATTTAGACAATCCAACCAACTCCACACCCCCCTCTCTTCTCTAAAACCCGAGAAACCCGAATCACTAAGAATAAAAATAATTGGTGTTCTCGTCTCCAGCTCTGCCTGGAATGAAAGTCTGTGTGGAGGAGCCACGACTCGTGGCACGCCCCCCCCCTGCCCTCCCCGCTCCGTTCTTATCCCAGTGAAGAGGGGAGATAGTTGGCCCCATGGAGCGGGTAAACATGCCGCGGTTTCGTCCCCTGTCACCCGACATCCCTGACATTTCTCTGTCACAGCACACCGAGAGCAGCTGCGTTAAAAGCCACAGGGTGGGACGAGGTGTTCACAGAATTGTGGCTTCCATTTTGTTTTGACCGCCTCCGTCCGCACGCACGCACGCAGGCACACACACACACACACACACACACACACACACACACACACACACACACACACACACACACACAGACAGACAGACACATGCATGTACCACATGCACACATGCGCACTCACATCCACGGCACGCACACACAAACACACAGAATAATGACAGATGCATGTGTAACGTGCATGCTTTCTGTGCCTCAGACTTATTTTTTTAACCGGAGCGTTTTATATATGGTCATGAAACTCTGTGCCATTACCAACTAATGTCAGGATCACCCCCTCAATTAGGGCGCTTTCCCTTAACCTCATCCAAAATGTTTGTGTCTGGCAAATCGCTAATTGCTGTAGCAAGCGCAGCATTGTTGAATCACCAGCCCCACCCCCTGTCTCCACTCTCTTCCTCAACCTCTGCATCAGGGCCCCCTGCTCTCAGCACATTGCAAAATGTTAGGCCGGGGGTTTGTTTTAAATGGCACGGGCATGTTAAAAGTGGAGTATTGTTCTGGGACTTGGGCAATATCTCAGGATCTTGAAAGCAGCTAATCTCCCAATGTGACTCAGTTTATTTACAGTCGGCGGACCACGGCCAGCCATGAGGTAACATCTGACCGCTCAGAGACGAGGAGATTGGGGCTTTCGATACGAGCCGTGGACTCGTTCCATATTGGCCATTTTGTATATATATATATATATATATATATATATATATATATATATGAATGTATTTAGGTTTCTACATAACTCCTTTTCATGTGAACGGGGTACTTTAAAGAAAAAAACTCACCACACCAAATCTCTTTGCCAAAAATAGCTGGTCTATACAAACTCACAACGTGACGCATTGTGATGCGTTGCGAGCTTGTAGATTATTTTCGTATTTTCGTCTAATGTTCACCCCAGAATAGGAATGCTTCATGTACAGTAGTGTTCAGTAGTGATCTAAAGTTTTCTTTTTTAACAACACAAATCTTGTATGGGGGTCCCTGGCACAAAATATGATTTTCAGTTGGGGGGGTCTGCGGACATAATGTCTACGGAAAATGTTTGAGAACCACTGGTTTAAACAACATTAGGAAACAAGGCCAAATAAGCAACTACACTTTTGAAACAAACAAAGCCCAAAGTCGCTTATAATAAGCAGACATGGCAACACTGGCTGAAAGCAGAACGGCAAACACAGCAGAAAACCATGTGGCTATAGCACCGAAGTCCTAGTCTGGGAGACTTTGCCTCAGAGCCTGGACAGCAGGGGCGCGGCCACTGCGTTCTGATTCAAATCAACAGCCAATGAAGAAAAGGGGGCGGGATCCACATGCAGTGGGTGTTGCATGTAAATAGGAGCGACGGGAAGCAATTTCTCCTTGAGAAATTGTGGCCGCCATTGTTGTGTAGGCTACTGCTGTTTGCCTCTCGTCGGACTGTTTAGACGAGTTGCACAGCTCTCAGACCGGTAAGAGGCGTGTCCGCTCAGATTCTGAGCGTAAGTTAAATCCCGTCCACAAATACCAGGGCTCTGGCCCAGAAGTTTCCTCGCCCCTCCCGTTTGCATGCGAGAGCTGGCGAAAACTCAGATTACCGAAGTCCTGACGTCACTGCCGCTAGAGGGCGCTATCCCCCTGGGTCGCGTTATTTTTTGTGTTGAAATCAGCGATTTTACTCATATGGCTATGAAGCATCGACTGAAGCTTGAAATGTACAAATTTAACCAAAGAGTATCACAATAAACGCTAGAAACGAAAAAAATAACGATGCGACCCAGGGGGATAGCGCCCTCTAACAGCAGTGACGTCAGGACTTCGGTGCTCTACAAGCATATAGCTCTAGTTACTCCAGCTCAGGGAGGCTTTGCTAGGGTGGATGCTTGATGATGATGATGATGATGATGACGATGATGATGCCGCCGCTGCCGATAATTAATGAGGATGATGACGATGATGATGACGATGATGATAATTATGAAGATGATGACGATGATGATAATTATGAGGAGGATGATAACTGAGGAGGAGGAGGAAGACAAAGATGATAATTATGAGGATGATGATGATAATTATAAGAATGATGATGAGGAGGAGGATGATGATGATACTTATGAGGATTACTATGTTGATGAGAAGGTTGTGCCCAACACACACACACACACACACACACACACACACACACACACACACACACACACACACACACACACACACACACACACACACACACACACACACACACACACACACACACACACACACACACACACACACACACACAGAAGCACATACACAAACAAAAAAAAGAAAACCTTCTGAGCTTCACCAACAAATAAGTATTGGTCCAGTTCAGACCCCTTTATAGCTAAGAATTTGTCTGTGGGCCCCCTTAGCATGAAATGTGGGGACTATGGCCCAATGTGGAGGAAAACATTCCATTGGCCTGCCTATAAATTATAAATTAGCAACACAGTATGGAGAAATAACAACATACAGCTCAGCAAATTGGAGGCCGCCTTTAATGTGAAGACCTGCTTTGCACTGAGGTGCAGAGGTGGAAAGTAACTAAGTACATTTACTCAAGTGTTGTACAGTAAAAAAAACATGCAGACCACAGTTTGAGAATCACTGACCAATAGTATCGGCGTGCATTGAAATGGGAGTGGCAGTGTACCATGGGACCATAGGGAGGGGATTGTGTGTAACTTATTACAGTGTAGTTTTCAGAGGGCAGTGGATGATGACAAGGCTGCAGGGACGTCAGGAGGAGAGCAGCCCCTCCAGGCTACAACCAGATCTAACCAGAGCCAAACCTCTCATCACCACACCACATTTTAGCTAGGATTCATTTTAGCCCTGCATGTGTGTGTGTGTGTGTGTGCGTGTGTGCGTGTGTGTGTGCGTGCGTGCGTGCGTGCGTGCAGGCAGGCGTGCGTGCGTGCAGGCGTGTTTCGGTCTGTGTGCTTGTGTGTATTTTTGCATGTGTAGGCCTACATGTGTTTGCCTATGCCTGTGTGTATGATTGCATGTTTGTGCATTTTTCTAGATTTAAAGAGAACAAGCATGTGTGTGTGTGTGTGTGTGTGTGTGTGTGTGTGTGTGTGTGTGTGTGTGTGTGTGTGTGTGTGTGTGTGTGTGTGTGTGTGTGTGTGTGTGTGTGTGTGTGTGTGTGTGTGTGTGTGTGTGTGTGTGTGCATACGCGCACACTCTTACCTCCCAGCCTCTCCACAGTCTCCAGGCACCAGAGGAAAACAATGGATTTTCCCCAAAGGAGGAAAAACAACAGCAGATTTATATTTCTGCCTCCTTCCCTCCCTCCCTCTCTCCCTCCCCTCAGTGCTAACATATTACTTTCATTGGGCTGGAAAGCCCTCTTGCCGTGAAAAGCCTTTGGCCCTGCGTCCCTCTTGTGTGGAACGCAACGAAACTTGGAAGCCTCTCTCAGCGCTAAGTCTACCACACACATCGCAGAGGGGAGTCGCTCTCGTGCAGCGTGCCCCCTCTGCTTTCCCTTCTCCCCCCTGCCGATGTTACAGAACTGATGACTGAACAGGAGTCCTTTTAAATAAGCCTTCTTATTGTATTAGCTACCCTATCACCAATTTTTCTGTAAAGTTGGGTAATTTGGCTGACATTTATCCCGCTTAAAGCCAACTTTATAGGCCCTTAACGCGAGGCTGTGCATGAAAGCCTGCCGCGAGGAAAAGCATTAGATGGGGTATAAATCGTGCGTGCCGTTCTTACGCGCCGATTCGTGGCTGACGATTCGTGCGGAAACAATGGCACTGTCATTAAAAGCAATTTCCGTGGCTGGAACAAGCTTCGAACAACGTTGCAAACATGTAGATGGGACCATAAAACATGTATAGTCTCACAGGCCTATGACTATATCTGTACAACTGGCAACAAAAAATGAATAAATGAATAAACAACGGGGGGAAAAAAACGAGCACACTTTGGACATGATATTGCAGTGTAACTGGCTAGCTTTTACAATGACTCCCTGAGGACTCAATGATCTCATCATCGAGCAGAGCCACCCCAGCCATCCTGAGAGAGCGAGTGAACGGCCTGGCTGACGGCGGGCCCCGGGTTACATTAACCACTTAAACCATAATACTTAGTTAACCGGAGTCCCCCAGGGGTCTATAGCCTAATTTTTTCCCTTCTACACTAAATATCTTCACCGAAATTAGATGATACATACTGTAGGATGTGGATTTGTAGATTTCTTGCAGAATTTTGGGCCCGGGTTCTATTAAAGTAGCTGGGTCTCTGCCTGGTGAGGAAAGCCCCACTGGAAGACAGGAGGGCCTGTCTGAGGTTGCAGCTTCATTATCATCCGCTATCAAATGTCCTCTATTGAGCCCCGGTGAATCACAGGATTACAGCGGGGGGGGAGTGGGGCAGTGCATTGTTGTCTGGAGGCGTCAGTGTCTCTGATCCATGGCGGTCGCCACCGCCTCCGCACCTCCTCCACCCACCCCCCCCACCCCCCCAGCCTCCCCTGCTCATAAACCCAGGCTGTTCCATCTTCTCGCTCTCTATCGCCACTCGCTCTCTTTCTCCTTCCCTCCCACCACTCAGCCCGACACATCCTTCTCTCTCTCTCTCTCTCTCTCTCTCTCTCTCTCCCTCTCTCTCTCTCTCTCTCTGTCTCTCTCTCTCTCTGTCTCATGGTGCCTGCCCTCCCTGCCTTGGCCCCCGGGGGCAGGGCAGCAGTCGGTGACTGGGTCTCCCCGGTCGTGGATGTTGGGGGGGGCCGCAGCAGAGCAGCGCCACATTGACACACACAGGGCCTGCCCTATGAGGCCGGGCCAGGCTTTTAATTAAAAGAGTAAATCAGATGGCTTTATCAATCAAGAGGAGAGACGCCCCCGCCGGCTGACTGCAGAGCACGGCTTTGTTACCGTATAGCACACACACACACACACACACACACACACACACACACACACACACACACACACACACACACACACACACACACACACACACACACACACACACACACACACACACACACACACACACACACACACACACACACACACACACACAGACACACACACACACACACACACACACACACACACACACACATGCACACACACACACACACACACACACACACACACTCACATGCACACACACTCATATGCACACACACTCATATGCACACACACACACACACACACACACACACACACACACACACACACACACACACATATGCATGCACAATGCACGCACACGCATGCGCACACGCACACACACACACACACACACACACACACACACACACACACACACACACACACACACACACACACACACACACACACACTCACGTACACATGCTCACACACACATGCGCTTGTGCACAATAGTGTGTATATATCGTCGATGTCGGGCAGAAACCTCCTATCTCCATATTTTAACCTTTTGTGTTTTTTTGTAAATGAATGCCCTACTTGATCACTCTACAGCGTCACACAAAAGAGCATCAAAAGTTACAGATCCACAAGCTCGAAACGCAGTGCGAAAAGTGTTTTGAGCTTGTAGATCTGCTACTTTTGAATCTTGAAAAGTAACAGTTTTGGACATATGAGGTTTCCACCCAACAGAGACAATATACATGTGCAGGCAAGCGTGCACACACACACACACACACACACACACACACACACACACACACACACACACACACACACACACACACACACACACACACACACACACACACACACACACACACACACACACACATACGTGAAAGGATGTTGGTCAATAATACACACACATATAACATCTCAGGGACTGAGCGCGGTGTATGTGAAGCTTGGCATGTGCAGGTTATGATTGTGCATCCGTTGCATCTGTTGCATGTGCATATGTGGGCGTGTTTGTTTCCGTACGTACGCTTGTACAGGCACGTACGTCTTCATGTGTTTCCGTGCCCTTGTGTGGGCACGGGGCTTCATCATGTGTTGGACTGCAGGCGAGCACATGTGTACGCGCGGTCGCGCGCAAGGGTGCCATTAAGTGTGCGCCGCCCGAGTGCAATGTGGGCAAGTGCGCCTTTAAGTGCGTGTGCACTATAGTGTGCCTTTGAGTGCGCGTGCGCACGTGTGCACCCACGTCGCGGGTGGAACGTAAGGCCGGGGGGGGGGGGGGGGGGGGGGGTTTGTCGGAGGCGACCAGTGTAAATGGACTTTCTCTGTTCCCTGAACTGCGGCTGAACTCGTTCTAAACGGGTAGAAATGTTAGACAAATATGGTGTCTGAAAAACCTCAGAAATGCCGTTCTTCCGCCCCCGCCTCCGCCCCCCCCCCCCCCCCCATCGCCGCCGCCCCCTCCACCCACAGCCCCTTCATCCCCTGCCAGTCCACGGCCTGACATTTTCCGCGGCTGCCAGGACAGGGGCCTGCATGAGAGAGATGGAGAGAGAGAAACAGACAGAGACTGAGAGAGAGAGAGAGAGAGAGAGAGAGAGAGAGAGAGAGAGAGAGAGAGAGAGAGAGAGAGAGAGAGAGAGAGAGAGAGAGAGAGAGAGAGAGAGAGAGAGGGTGGGGGGGGGGTGCGACTGGCCCCTTAAAGTAGATTTACAGTATGTTGAGTTTTTCCTCTTCTCTTCGAGCATTTCCACATCGGACGGTTCAGGAAGGTCATCGGTGGGCGCCTCATGCCTCGTTTTTTCCACCCCCTTCCTCCCTCCCTCCTTCCTCTCCCGTAATTTACATGTTTTTCTCTTTGCTTTGCTTTTTTTTTCTTTTTACTTTTCCGCCGGCCATCACATCAGGAGAACATAGTTTACGGTATATGCACTGAATGGAGAGATATGTTGCTTCCTGTTTTGACTGTTTATCAAGCTGAGCACTTGGAAGAAGGGGGGGAGGGGGGTGTGATAATGGGGACAGGCCGCAGCGGACAGAGAGGGACAGACGGATGCTGAGATGGCCGGACGGAATCACAGGAGGCAAATGGCGAAGCAGACTCAAAACCACCCTCGTTCACCAGAGAAAACGTTGTCATCATAACTGATCGGAGCGTATTATTACCAACTTGAATGGTGCTCCTGGAGTCGGC
>NC_139959.1:27551653-27609153 GCF_963454915.1 Gymnoscopelus microlampas
TTGCTTCTATTATTGCAAAAAAACTAAAAAACATTCAAAAGACATGCACATAACTCTTCTTAAAGTGTAAAGAGAATATAGCATTTTGAGTCAATGATGAATTGACTCTTAATGAATGAACGGTAGAAAATTTGTTTCTGTGTTACTTTATATTTCCACTGAAAATCGTGGTATCATAATATACACAGATGACGAATCATATGTGTTACTTAGTTTGCCGGGAGCGGATGCTAAATCATTCCTTCATCGCTACTTCTCTCTCCCTTGCCTCTGCTTAACGTCTCTCTCTCTCTCTCCCTCTCTCCCTCTCTCTCTCTCTCTCTGTCTCTCTCTTCAATTCAAAGGAGCTTTATTGCTATGGGAAACATACGATTTTACATTGCCAAAGCCAGTGTGAAATAAAACAATCAAAACAATAAGAAGAAATGTATGTGCAAGTGTTTTCTGCAAAAAATAGAGTAGTTTGTATAGCAATAATTACTTTGAATGAAAAACAAATAGCAGCATTTAAAAAAAATACTTTTCAGATTAGTTGCTGTACAGCAGTTATGTACCGAGATCAGCTCGGTGCAGACATAGTCATACACTGTGCAGCGATACACGATTATTCATCTTTAAGGTGGTTGTATTCCATTGGACATCCTTCTCCTGTCACAACAGTTCATAAATCTTACTGCTGCATTTGCATATTGTTGTACTTCACCCAGCAGATACAGGAGTTTTTCGTTATTAGTCATGTTTTCAAACTCTCTTTGGATGTTTGTAAAGTGTGTGTCTGTGATGTGTTATAGTAGGGTAGGTAGGAAGTAGGTAGTTAGAAAGTGTAGAAAAGTGGTGCATTAGTCTGTCTTCTTTTTGGAGCCACATCTGCGTGTGGCAGCGTTTCTCGGTCACAAGTCTGTATTTGTACATAGTCTAGGGGCTTTCCTTAGTCTTGGATCAGACACAGTGCTCAGGTATTCTGCCACTGTGTATTCTCTGTTTAGAGCCAAATAGCATCCCAATTTGCTGTGCATAGGTTTTGGGTTGATTCTTTCCAATGTGTCAGGTAGCTTTATTTTAGCTTTCTTATAATTTGATTTAGTCCAGTGAGCTCACTCTCTCTCTCTGCCTCTCTCTCCTCCTCTTCTCTCAGCACGCAAACATCTTAGATTTACGATGACTGATCGGCAGCGAGGTTCTGCCGTGGGCTCGGCAAGGCCCGTCTGCTAGACCTCTGTCAGCTGCCCTGTGCTCCGTTGCAATCAGACACGCTTGAACAGAGCAGCGTATACACAACAGCCACACTGACGTGCTCCCTGACCGGACGCCCATGTAGACGCAAACGTAAATGTAGCCCAAGCGATGGTCGCAGTTAATACATGCACACACACGCACGCACGCACGCACGCACGCACGCACGCACGCACGCACGCACGCACGCACACACACACACACACACACACACACACACACGTGGCCTATGTACGTACATTATGACTCTTTTCTGCTCCATATGGACCCAAACTACTCAGAGCTCTGTTTACCAAGCGGAGAGCTAATGAAGGAAAAATCACCCGCAACTAGCAGTGGTGATGACTGAGGTAAAGAGAGGGAGTGGGACGGGGGGGTGGGTGGGCTGGACGCGACAAATTCCTTTTTTTCTGGCAGAGTGGGAAAGTGAAAAGACGGGACTGTGATTTTCTTTATACATGATAAACACATTTATTTTCTTGATTCCATCGAGGTGCGTTTCATTGCCGGATGGAGTGTGGGATGGGTTTATATAGCAAACTTGCATGCAATCTTGTTTGTTAGTGTGTGTGTGGGAGGACGGGGCTCTGGGGAGGGCTGCGAGGAAGCAGCGTGGTGGTGGTGGTGCTGGGGGCCGGAGAGCCCAGAGAGCCCAGTGCTGCGTCATCGGCACGTTTAACTGGGCTCTCTCCTCCCCGGCCCCAGTTTAAGAACAAAGGAGTGAGCAGCTAAACGCGCTGATGAATCACAAATGTCCAGGCAGCCCTCCAAGCCTCTTCCCCCGGCCGCAGAGCAGAAGAAACACAGGAACACAGAGTGGGGCGGCCGCCCAGAGAACTGGAGGAACGAGAGAGAGAGAGAGAGAGAGAGAAAGAGAATCAGTGAGGAGGATGTTCCTCTGTGTGTGTGTGTGTGTGTGTGTGTGTGTGTGTGTGTGTGTGTGTGTGTGTGTGTGTGTGTGTGTGTGTGTGTGTGTGTGTGTGTGTGTGTGTGTGTGTGTGTGTGTGTGTGTGTGTGGGATAGGATGGGATGGGAGGAAGGAAGGATGGACAGAAGAGAAGGAGGGAGACTCCAGAGCATGCAGTGTTTCTATGCCAGTAGTTATCAATGGTTTGACTCATTCGCCTTCACACACACACACACACACACACACACACACACACACACACACACACACACACACACACACACACACACACACACACACACACACACACACACACAGACTCCTCACTCGCCGCAGGAACCATGGAAAACAAAGGCTGGCCTTTTTACAATGGAAATGTTAATTTACTGTGCATAACACATTTTCTTCTTTCTTTCCTTCTTTCTCCCAGCCGTTGTTGGTTGCCTTGCAAAAGTTGCATCAGTTCAATTTTCAAAACGCACCATAGCATATGATACAAGCTCATTTCACAGCCAGTGGATGCGTCTCGTCAATACCTCTTGCTTACATCTTGTTTCCACAAACAAAGCCGAGCAACGGAGGTATTATATGTTCTATGTCAAACTCACCAGTTCAAGTGTAACGGAAATAAATAGGTTTCTGTGTTGCACGAAACAAGCATGCAACACGTTTTGTGTGTGTGCGTGCCCAGGATGGACCGACCATTCGTTGAAGGTATTAAAACCAGCAAATAAGGGTGTGTGCACTTCATTCGGAAGTGCTGGTAATCATATGCATGTCTCTCTCTCTCTCTCTTGGCATATACTTTTGTGCCTCATGTGCAAGATATTATCCCTCTTCACTTTCCACTTACTGTATGAACACAACATCCACTAGAACGGCAGGCCCCCGCACCGAATGACAACACAGGCAATTTACTCATTTTACAAATTGGTGCGGGCCGCTGTGATCTCGCAGCTACTGTGTCCAATTAATGCTTGTTTCTTTTTGCTGCTGGGCCAGTAAAGACCCATCCAGTGGACCCCTAGGAATGCCTTGGCTCTGCATCTTCATTCCTCACATACACACACACACACACACGCGCGTGCATGCTCACGCACTCTCACAAAACACCACATGGGTCCTCGCCACCGCGGCTCGGCACTTTGGCACCAGCATCCTCACTAGGGGGTCGAGACAACGGGAGGCAAACACGAGGAAGGGAAGGGAAGGGAAGGGAAGTAGGGGGCTCGGCTCAGCAGAAGTGAAGCAGTTTTAGCTCAGAGCATGTTTCTTCCCTCCTTTGATTGTTTCCCTTCATTTCTCTCTCTGGCCTGTCTCTGGTTCTCCACGGACGTTTTCACCCTGATGTCTCTGTCTTGTCCGGCTCGCTCGTTTCGTCTGTGCTTATCCTCTCTAAGTCCCACTCCCATCTCCTTCCTCTCTTCCAACCCCCCCACCCCCCCATTGTCCCTGTGGAATCGGTTGGGATTAAAGCTGCCATGTCTGCTCAGTTACTCTGTGCTACTTATAGAGTCAGTCCTACAGTATAGTGATGGGGGAAGTTTGTGGTTGTAAACACTGGCCATTACCCGTCTAGCTCCCGTCTCAGAGACGTCAGTATGGCTTGGAAAGGCTCCCCAGAATGTGGGGAATTATAGCCCTGTGTGTGTGTGTGTGTGTGTGTGTGTGTGTGTGTGTGTGTGTCACTCGCTTGCCCTGGTCCGGAGACTCGCGCCATTGTCTGTTTCTTTTTTTTTTCTTTAAATGGGATTGGTTGGGTGGTTAGGCTGTGCATGTTTGTGTGTGCGTGCGTGCATGTGTGTGTGTGTGTGTGTGTGTGTGTGTGTGTGTGTGTGTGTGTGTGTGTGTGTGTGTGTGTTTACCAAATGCGGTGAAGCAAGGAAGTTCATTTCATGTGAATTTCCTTGTATACGTGTGTATGCGCCTGCATGCGTTTCAGAGGCTGCATGTATACTTGTGTGGTACAGTTAGTGAGCGTTTGTCAGTGTGCGTGCGTGCAACTACTGAAGAGCTTCTGTTTTATGTTTGAGTTTCCATTGCCTACTTCCCCCTCTCGTAAATGAGGTTTATTCACAAAAAAGGGGGCATCGTAAAAGAACATCCTATTTTCCCTCACAAACACTTCAAGAGGAGAGTTTGCCTCGAAAACATGGACAGCTTGGCTTGTATTGATAGATGTTCATCCAACCATAAAGGCCTGGTTGGCCCACATCTGTGCACTCTCTTAATTGGCCGCCCCTCCGGTCGTGCAAGCGTACCGGCAAGCCGCGAGATTCATCCAAGCGATAGTTACATTGAAAGACACTGTTTGCTGTCTGTGTGTGACTTGCCGCCTGGTGTTAGATCCTTTATTTACCGCCTGTCTACCTGCCAAAGCAAACTGGCTACTGCGATAACGGCTTTGTGTTTGTGATCGGAAGGAGGGGCAGGCCTCCAAGCAAAGAAATACTGCCTGAACCCTAAGACTTCCTGTGTTATTAAATATCTCCCTCTCCCTCTCTCTCTTGACCTTCTCTCATTGTATACTGAATAATGGGAGGAAACAGCCCACTGAGTTCATAATGATCTTATGCACTGGTCAGTGCATGGACCATCAACCCCCAGGTTTAGCTGGAGCTGATGGCGGTCTGATAGCGAGGAGGTTGACAGACGAGGGGTTGGTGTGGGCAAACAGGAGATAAGCTCTCAAAATGTTCCCACTGAACCTGGCAAGGCTTTCTCAGCACCACAGTGACCTGACCAGAGCTGTGTCTACTTATCTGAGCTAGCAGCTAGCACAGAACTGTTCATTCACTCTGAGCAGAGGTGAAAACGCATGGCAGTAAAAGGAAGAGGTGAAAGAGGGAGTGAGAGGAGAGAAAGACAGTGAGAAAGAAAGAGAGAGAGAGAGAGAGAGAGAGAGAGAGAGAGAGAGAGAGAGCATTGGATGAGGAACGATAGAAAACGTCATCATGAAGAATGGACTGCCGGTGATGAAAAGATTGCACGCCCCAGCTAACACTGTAACAAATGCCCCACCGCACATTTCATTTCGGAAGCATGCCTGTGTGGGATGGGAAGGTTCACGTCTCTTTGGGGTGATTCCTTGCCCTATTAAAAGCCTGCACAGTTGTCGGGTTCCTGGATCCTGTTGATAGGCTGCATATTTCGTGGCCGTGACAAAGCGGGGGCTTGTGTCGGCCAATGTAAAACATTAGCAATATCCTGAGTCAACAGTCTCCCCGGCCGGTTTGTTTGGATATCGCATTTCCCCAGCAACTGGATATATTGTCCAGGTTCATATTCGATCCGTGTGGAAGGCAAAAGCGGCGCACTTCCTTCACAAATTGGCAAACCGAAACCTGGGGTCTCCAGTGGAGCCTGAAAGTTAATTTGACACGTAGGTAAATAGACTTACAGGGGAAGTGAGATGGGGGGGGGGGGGGGGGGGTGCAGGCTGTTATTGTTTGCGTTTAGCCTAGCTTTGCAGCAGGGTGGTGGTGAGTAGTGAGTTGGCGAGTGGTACAGGAGAGGGATATGAACCTTAACCAAGCCTGGGTCTACCACTCCCATGCCTGATTTATTGTTGTGCCCTGGTGTCGCGAAACCAAAAAGAGCAGATCTACAGTACAAGCTCACAACGTGTTGCACCACAATGCATTGCACAGAGTTATCTGCTACTTTCGGTGTTCCACCCGAACCTTGTCCCATCTTTAGCATTCAAGACAAATACATGCTGAAGCAAAGTGTAATGTTTGGCTCTCACACGTCGAAGACTTAAGCTTAAGGCTTCGGCAGCTGCATCCACTGACTCATTTGGTGTAAAATTCTACCAAACAGAGAAATATGAGCCAAAAAACTTCAGCAGGCAGGAATGCACAGTGTAATGCTGTCATTTAGTTTCCAAGGAGGAGAGAGGGCGGTGATGGCTGGGGATATTTTCTTTAGAGATGGAGTTTTGGAGGAAGAGAGGGGAGTTGGAGAAAACGAGCCTCAGCTTACAAAGTTAAGTTGTTTATCCAGCAATTTATTTATTTTTTTACTTGCATAATCGCACTGGTAAGCCACCCGCTACATTAGACCCTTGATTTGATGTATCTTGCGTTTAGACTATTGGGAAGTGTTTCCCTAACTCATTACCGGTAATCAAAAGAAATTATTTGGCTTCTCCTGGGCGATCCAAGAAAAGCAGCAAGAACCATTTGCATTTGGATTAAATGTTCTTCAATTCCAAATCTGAAATCAGAGCCGATTACGCTCGCATTGCTACTTAAATGAACTATAAACATTCAAGTTAAGCTTCACAGCACGCTAAGTCTGATATACTATATGCATAGCGTTTGTATTTTGTACCATTTGCGGGTGAGTTTGTTCATTCTACTATACTATCAGTCATCACTTTGATTTATTTTAAATGTCCTAATAGACATTATTGTCAATTTGTACTGGACACCTGAAAATGTTGTTTATTTTCACTCTTAAATTTGATTTGGAGCAGTAAAGTCAATACACAACAGAAAGACTGGCCACAGCAAATTGCTGACTAAGATTCTATTCACTGAACTACAATAGGCTCTATGCACAGCAGCCATATTGGAAAGAAATTGACAACATTCCAACACCTCCCTCCATGGTCAACCATCTCTACTTTGGAATTGTTAACCTACCTTCAGTCTGCTGGTCTTCGGGATAGGCCTACAATCACAACTGCAGTAGGTTATTATGTGTTGTGAAATCCATGTGGGCTATGTAATCTTGTAGGTAGTGTCCAGCTTCAGGATTTTCATTTTGCAAGTCCATGGTATGATGCAAGCTTGTTCTCGAGGCCTCCCTCTGCTTTTTGGACTCATGACAAGTTTGACCACAAAACAAAACCCCTTCAACTTTTACATTACATCAATGCACAAACCGAACAACCAATTTCAGTCAATATCACATTGTTAGAAAACGTCTTTTGCCCATGAAGCATTTGGCATTATGTGTAATTGATCATTTGTGTTCAGACAATAAGAGAGGGACTGGCAGCTAATTTCAGGAATAGGTGTGTTTAATTTAGTTTAGCCAGGTGCAGGGGTCATTACTATGGCAGCTTGTGATGGACATTTTCATTAATATTTCATTTTTGCCACAGACATGCAAAATAATCATTTTACCAAAAACACATTGGCCTATCCCTACTAATGGACCCCTAACATGTCATAGGGTCTATTCCAATGTGCTGCACATTTTAAAACAATAGTATGCATTAACTACCGAGCCACTTAACCACCCAAAAAAAATCTTAATTATTTTGAATAATAATAATTGAGTCTAATCAGTACAGACAGTGCTTCCATCGCAAATGGGCCACTTAGCTGTAAAGGTGAGTGGGTGTGTATTACACATCATGTGGCTATTATGGAGACTGGCTTTTCAAAGGACAGAAGGAGATCAAATCAAGTTCTACCAGCTAGTTGTGGATTCCAATTAGGTGATCAGGTATTCTGCTGTTGATGAGAAAGTCCAAGGCATGCAAATGTAACAAGAGAAAAAATACACTCAATTTGATTTATTAGACATACTAATTACATGTTAAATGCTTCTCACAGAAACATCAAGGATAAAATGCCAATGGAACTCTGGAACAAAGAAACTTGAGAGACAAAAAAGATATGCACGATGAGTGATTAATGAGGATTTTAATTGAGTGCAGTGTCACAATAGTTTAATGCGAAGGCACCTAACTGTCATAATTTATGACCTTTATCTGCATGACCCAGTACACGTACATGTGGTAAATCCTTCATCTAGGATACATTTTGAATAGTTTTTTCAAAATAAATGTGCCACGGACATAGACATGTCTTGCCACGGACACGTTTGTCTGTGTACGGACATGTTGATGACCTCTGGCCAGGTGTGTTTGATTATGTTTTAGCTTTGTAGCTTTTTCAGTTCAGCACGTTACATGCTAGGTGAGTCAATATATGGTTTAGCCCCAAACAACATTTTCAATGGATTCTGGTAGTATTCGGCATGCTAAATAACATACTAAAAATCTAGGAAAGCCGTCATTTTCAAGATGGCTCCAAGATGGATGCTGGGAGATCGAAATGGCAAATGAAAAAATATGTTACAAAGGATTTCTCAACAGATTCTGGTACCCCTATGCATGCTTAAGAACATGCAAATAATCTAGGTACATACTGTATACCTGCTGGAAAGGCGTAATTGTCAAGATGGCTGCCTGGAGCTTAAATTGGTTATATCTTCAAATTGGTTACTATTCAACCTAGAAAGGTGGTTTTGGTGTTGAACACAATAACTGCCACATTTATTGTGGTCTTTATTCATCATCATCCTCAAACTCCTCTGGAAGAAACTTGTTATGTGGATTGTCACATTCCTGAAGTTGACCTCGTCCACAGACAGTAGTACAAGGTAGTCCATATTTTCTGCAAGAGCAGCAGAGTGTCTTGCAGGCAGTGGAACAGTTACAACGAATGACCTTTAAGAGACAATCTGGAGCAACATTCATTGTTGACATGAGTGGGACAAATCTATTGTCCTGCAGGTTCCACCCCCAGTTCAGGGCATCCATACCATCTTCTGTTTCCATCCTCACCATGATCTGTAGTATGCTCTACTACGTCAGTGACATTTTGTAGCAGATTCAGTTGGTGGCAGACGTTCAGGCGTTACAGTTGTGAAAGCGTTATATTGCATTGTTGCAAGCAAATCTGTACACTTTCCACCAAAGAGGACCGCCATTACTTGGCAACCAAGGTCATCGATCACCTCTGTGGTCTGGTTTGGCACAAGACCGAAGGACAGGATCTCCTTTTACAAGCTTCTGGAAAGCGGTCTTTTTGCCAACCCTGAAGATCAGAGAAGTCGTGTCACAGCCAATCACAGCATGGATGAACATCAACTGAGAACACATATCATGTATCGAGTACTTCTTTTAAATGGTTAATATCGTACACTTTAAAACCATAAGCTTTCGAGATGTCTGATCTGAAATAAAGGCCCTTACCTCCCTGTGTATAGCAAAGGAGTAAGACAAGGAGACCAGTATCTTCTCCAATCAGAGTAATGGTGTGAAGAAGAGATGCATCCACTGCAGCCTTTACTATGTCTACATCAGCATCTCCAGGTGCATTGACCACAGTGCAATCTCTTTCTTTCAGTTCATCACTTATCATTCGGATCAGTCTCTGTTTATTCATATCTCTTGACAGGAGATCCTCCTTCTTACCTGAGAACTTACCTGAGAAAGTGAAGTTGACAATGGGATGAATATTGCTGCCTTTTCTTTGATGTGTGTTGTTTTTAATGGATGGCCCATTCTCATAGCCATCAAACACAAGCTGAGCCATAATGCTGGATGGTGAAGTCTGCATATGACTGCACAATTTTACCATAGCTTTCTCCATGCTTCCATGGTGTTCCATGAAGGAGAGAACCTCCATCAGGAACGTAATGCTCTGTTTCTGGTACATAATCTAGGATTGCATCACTTGCATGATCACATGCGCTTGTTGTGGTTTATCGGCCTTGCGGAAGACGTTTCTGGTTTCAAAGAGGATAGGAGGGAAAGGACTGAGCTCGTAACGCATAACCTCCTCCAATGACAGCTATATAAATATATGTCATTTTTTTTGCAATTGAGATATATGTATAGCCACTTTAAGCTCCCGGCCGCCATTTTGGACACCATCTTGAAAATGAAGCCTTTCAGGAAGGTGTACTTTCCATGAACTAGTCTGTCTAGAGGTACCAGAATCAAGTGAAAAGATTGAGATATATAGCCATTTTAAGCTTGGCCGGCTGCCATTTTGAATGCCATCTTGAAAATGACACCTTTGCGGAAGGTGATTTTTTGTCTTGTATGTTATTTAGCGTGCCCAACACTACCAGTAAATGTATTGGGGGTTAAGTGATATCTTTTCATATATGACTCACCTTTGCCTTCGATGAGTGAAGTTGAATGAGAGCTATTTTATGTTTGACATAATTATATTTTTTTGTTTGTTTTTTGGACTGTATATATCAATTTTGGGGTCCTTGACATGACAACTATAGTCGTTAGAAGCAGTGCTATGACTACACGTAAAAGTAACGTTTCCTTACGACAGAGTAGCCTGCATGCATACGCTTTTGACTTCTGCAGCTCGCGGCCTTGGGCCGCATGCCATCTAACCGCTGCAGACGAGGGCTGCGTGACTTGTGTCCGCTCAGCGCAGAGGCAGCGTCAGAGTGATGGAAAAGGCAAGTAAGTGGACAGACGCTATAAACAAGGAGGAACGGCAGCTCAGTTCAGAAGCCAGTCATTTTAGACTGCTGCTCTGCATTTATTTCATTTCCTCTTTCGCTTTGTCTTCCCGATGGGAATAATGGGCTGCTTAATGAGAGGGGACTGGTGTAATTGGCAGACTACAGCCCCTGCACTCCGTAATGAGACCGTATAGGATTTGGAAACGGGGGTGCGTGGCGAACGTTGGAAAAAGAAACCAGGGAGTCATGACTGAGTAATATAGAAATGTGTCGAATACTGCCATTAATGTTAAGCTATTAGCTTACAAGTGAAAATCAGAAAGTGAATTTTAACTCGAAATACATACATTATTGTAACGTTTGACTTGTGATTCTTTGTGCCCCGCATGTGACCAGAAGGACAGGAAGTTCATTGTCTCGGAAGTCATGTGCTGAAGACGTGCACTCCTGAATACACCCATAGGTCATGTAAACACAACGCACGCACACACTCCGAGACATACAATATGTACACACACACACACACACACACACACACACACACACACACACACACACACACACACACACACACACACACACACACACACACACACACACACACACACACACACACACACACACACACACAGAGCGGAGCCTTTTCCTAGCATGGTCATTTATCTTTATATAATGGTAATCTCTGAGACAGACAGAATGGGCTCAGCATTTCACAGAAGAACCATTTTTATGAATGGATGCTGAGGTTCGGAACGGCAATTTTTCACAAAATTAAATTAAATGGCTGTCTCCCATGGGAGAGTTATTAAAGCGCCATTTCTTTCCATGCAGACTTTTTGACTTCTTCGCCGCAAGCTCACAGTAAACAGTTTAATGACCAGTTCAAATGGCACAGAATGTCTTTTGTCCAGTCCACAGAGCAGGAAAAGGAAGATATTTTCCACAACTGTTTGCCCCCTCTTTCCCAAAGCATCCCTCAGAGCGGTGGTTCGGCAGCTCGCTGTATCGTGTTGCATGCGTGTTATTGTATGGCCAGCACCTCCTCTCTATACGCGCTCTGCTCTGAAAAGAGCTCATGGATGCATTTCTCCAAAAGGCTACCATTTTAATCAGAGCTGGACTGTTTGAAAATATGAAAAAAGAAAAGAAAATTGAGTCGTTTGCAAAACTGCCCGTGTGCAATTACAGTGCAACCGCCTGTTTCATTACGGGTAAATGTAAGGTGACCTTGGCTTGCCCGCCTGGCAGTATGTGAATCCCTATGTTGTATATACGCTGCATGGACGTGGCCCCAAATTGTCTCCATGTGGATCTGATTAACGCCAGCAGAGGGGAGAAGCAAAACAGAAAAAACAGTCCCATGGCAACTGTATAGTTCCAGAATTGCTCCCACACTCCCTGCCCCGGCCACCAGAGAGCACAGAGAGACGATGGCAGCAAAAGGTGCTATCTTGGATAGCACCTTTCAGAGACGCACGTCATCTCTGACTCCCTCAACCAGGCCTTTAAAGTACTTCTGTGACACGGCATGACCTTTTATTGACACAGAAATCCAACCCTTTGCATCCGATTTGTAACGTATACATACAATTGCCATCCCACCATGCTCCACTACATTTGCTATTCAGTAGCTTAACCACTTAAGCCGCTGATGAATAGCGAAAATAGCACATCTACAAGCTCACAATGCATCGCAATGCGATGCATTGTGAGCTTGTAGATTTCCTATCTCTGCTATAAAAAAATATAATGTTTGAATATATTTTTTGGAAGTTTGCCAAAAATAGGGACGCCGGGGTTAATGTGGTTAAACTGCATGCCAAGTTGGCAGCAGCACATTTGAAATACCAGTACATGTTTTAATCCGGCAAGAATTCAAGTGACTTTTAACTATTCCTTTTGTGTTTGCCGAGAGAGGAACCGAGCCCGGACCCTAGCGTGACAGCACCGCGGCAAATACACGGATATCTCTGGATGTTTTTCTTTTCTTTTTTTCTTTCTTGTTCCTTTAGTTAGTCTTTTCTTTGGGAGGAGTGTGTTGGTCTTCCTTTAACATGCCATCATGCTCCGTGGCAGGATTAGACACATTGGGTTACAGTAGATTCCTTTTTTCCCCCCCTGATGTTATTGCTGTTGCCTGCCTGGCGTGGGCAGACATCAGGCACTGGGATCTCCATGAGGAGGGATGCAGATAACAGTGTTTCTGTCTGTCACTTCTCTCCATCCAATGCAACCCCCCACCTACCCCACCAACTCTTATATACAGCACATAGGTCTTACATATTTTGTTGTTTTAGGTATTTGACTTGTTAGTAAGAAGTTGAGTTTAAGCCTGAGTTTGAGGCTTAAACTAGGTATGGTATTCTTAAATCAACTCTTTAGCGTAGTTTTTAATTTTTTCTCCTGTATTTTGTCATGTAAAGAAAGAAAGAAAGAAAGAAAGAAAGAAAGTCACCCGTCCAACTTGACCCAGAACGATCCCGGTCGAAGAGCCACAGAAAAGGGAAGGGGGGGTTGGTAAGGCGAGGAGAGCGAGAAGAATGTGTGTTTTTAAAAGGTCTGATAAATATTGTGCGCTGGTGTTTGTGTTGTGCCAGATACGATCACCGAGGGGGGGAGGTGGGGTTGGGGGGTGTCTTCTTGATCGTCTGCCAAGCTGGCGTTATGGTGGAGATAGTAAATCAGCACAAGATGAGAGGGGCTTAAAAAGGAAGAAAACATCCCAGAAATGTCCTGTTACCCAGCCCAAGGATGACAGTGTGACAACAGAACGAATGAGAACAAGAGATGAAGGAGGGAAGCAAGAGAGGATGGAAGGAAGGAAGGAAGGAAGAAAGAGGGAAAGGAAAAAACTAAGGAGGGATGGAAGGGATGAATGAAAACGATAATTATGAAAACGAAAAAAAAAAATTATGAAGAAAGGGAGGAAAAAGAAATAAAGAAGGAAAGACAGACAGACAGACAGACAGACAGACAGAGGAGAAGAGAGAGTCCCTACTGCATATGGATGTTTCATGTTGGCATGCATGTCTGTGTCTTTGACAGCTGTGGAGTTTCTTCTTTTTCCCCCCGTTAATTTGACGGCTCATTACACTCTTACCCTGTCATCCTTTTATTTGTAATCTCCAAAATCACAAATCAGGAGGGGCTGCGAGACCGACTGTGGATTTGCAGAAGTCCAGCAAGACCTCGGTCGAAAAAAAGAAAGAGAAAAGAATTGTGAAGCTGTGAGAGCGTGCGGTCGGTGGTGGTTTTCAGGGAAATGAGGCCATATCTGATTCTCTCTGCTGACAAACATGCTGCCAGGTTGAGGCCTGTTTTTAGGCAAGACCCACAGAAGCCACACTCTCTCTCTCTCTCTCTCTCTCTCTCCCCCTCTCTCTCTCTCTCTCTCTCTCTCCCCCTCTCTCTCCCTCTCTCTCTGGCTCTCTCTTTTCCTCTCTCTCTCTCTCTCTCCGCCGTTGTTATTTGAGGGTTTTCTTGGCACTCTACAGGCACAGGATGCAGGCCATTTGCTTCAGGAAAGTATAACCGCATTGTCTAAGCTCGGACGGCCTAATTGCCCCACAACAAACAAAGTGTAAACTGAGGCTGATTATAATTTGAGCCCTGGGCCTCAGTCTGCTGATTGTAGAGCATAGCCTCTAGCGCCTATTTCATTAAGTCCCCGGGGCGCCTGTACAGAATGCACAGTAGTTTCCCTTATGGCGATAAATAAATGAATGAATGATGTATATCGTCTCTGTCTCATATGCCCAAAACTGTTACTTTTCAGGATTCAAATTCAAAAATAGCAAAAGTAGCAGATCTACAAGCTCAAAAGAGCTTGCAGATCTGCTACTTTTGATGCTTTTGTGTGACGCTGCTGTAAGATCAAGTAGGGCGTTAATTTACGAAAAAACAATATATATAACAATATAGTGTATAATAAATAAGTAAGTGTGTGTGTGTGTGTGTGTGTGTGTGTGTGTGTGTGTGTGTGTGTGTGTGTGTGTGTGTGTGTGTGTGTGTGTGTGTGTGTGTGTGTGTGTGTGTGTGTGTGAGAGAGACACGTCATGTCTTATGGTGAAATGATAGGTTAGCTGTAATATGAAGGCCCCTTTCATGCCTTCCATTCATCACAGTTCGGCGGTGAATGAGTACTGTAAGTAACAGTACAGTACAGACGCGTGGGCTGTAGTGGGCTCGCCACAGTATACCGTGTGCCGATGTGTGTCTGGTTCTGAACACGGAGGTGACACAGTGATAGAGACCAGTCCGTGACCCTCTCTCAACCCAGTGCGCGCTACACTGCGCTGCAGTGATCCGCGGCAGTGGTAGAATTTGCTTTGGCTGGGCAGCCTCATTGCTTCCTTATGTCTTCTGCAATTAATGAAGCAAGAGACCCAACCCATTCCTCGTTTACCTCGGGGAAAGGAATAGAAATCGGGACAGGCCTCGCGAAGCTTCACACATCCCTCCTTTGTTTCTTTCAAAATGTGTTGTTTTAATGGTGTCCTAATGTGTTTGTAAAGTGTCTGGAAAAAGCAAACAAACACTTGTCCTTGCGAGGGCTCCTGTTTTCAACCTGTACTGATCCCTGTCTAAGCCTACTGCTGTAAAACCGACAGGGAAAATAAACAGGATGTCGTATGTGTTTGTATGTGTGAGGTCTGTGTATTAGTGCAGCGGTGCAGACAACGCACTGGAAATAAATCACACAATTCACACAGCTAACGTCTCATCTGGTGTTGCGCTGTTGCAAATTGTGAATTGTTTTGTTTGTCAGAGTAGTTTGCACATCCAAGGAATTTTTTATTTATTGAAGCATGTTGCACAGCCTATTTGCACTTTATTAATTTGGACAGCTAAATGTGCACAATCATGATTTTATTGTTGAAATGTTGTTGGTAGTGGACGGTAGTTGATCATGATGAGCAAGTGTAATGTTTAGAGTGCAATAGTATGGGAAGTGTGATTGTTAAGTTTGATTGAATGCTTAACCACACACACCTGTTAAGTTTCCAGTATAATTGGGCTGGACCATAGTCAGGATGGCAGAGGGGGTGGTTGTGATGTGTTTTGATAATTGCTAATGATATTTAAGTTGTACTGGGAATGAATCATTACTTGTGTAGTTCTTTAAGATTGTTAATATCATATGTGTATTTATTGTGTTTATTTATGTATTAATGTATTTATTGCATGTTTGAGAACACACCTATTTGAATGGTGTAGTCTAGCTCACCTGGGCATAAAAGGCTGCTGCCAGTTATTAATTTGTGGTCTGTCAGTGAGAGAATAGAGTTAAGAGCTGCATATATGTCCATATGTTGAATAAATACACCTGCGGGTAAAACCAACGTCATGGCTCTGTACTGTTTCCAGCCGCTAAGTCGGGCATTCTAACAGTGACTGTTATACTAAATAGTTAATAGTGGTGGGAGCCTATGTCAAAAATGGTACAGTATGTCAGCATGTACGACTGACAGCGAGAGGAGTCTAATAACACCATGGCCTCCTTGTCCAATCTTTAGGTATTGATAGTAAGTTACTGTGTGCAGTTTGTGAACAAAGTTATTACAAATCACAACGTGGTTTTAAGTGGTAAAGCAGCATATAGGCTACTGTACAGGCAGGATACTTGTCGTGTTCATAATATCCTATTGGTGACACTCCCCACCTCATTTGGCCAAATGGAATTAATGATCTTTCTAAATATAAGTATTCCTCAAGAACTGTTGGCGTAAATGTAAAGAGATTCACCAACATTATAGATATTTATGCTCAATAAATATATTTATTTCTATCCAAGTGTTATCTGACTGAAATGACAAAATTGAGGTGCATCGTGACTGATGCATTTTTCTAGAATCCAATTGTTATCAGGTGAATCGTAATCGAATCGTGAGGCCAGTGAAGATTCACACCTCTGATATGTAGACGTACAGTACATACACGTACATACATACATACATACTCTTTATATATATATACATACATACAGACAGACATACATATTGTACATACAGTACATAATACAATTCGACATTGAAAATAAAAAATGTCTCTATACAACATGAAATGTTTACACCTGTCTGTGTAAATGCTGTCGTAGATATTGAATACAAATTCAAAGGAAGGTGCATTGCTGAAATTGAAAAAAGATATATCATTTTTAATAAAAGGGACAAGTAGTATATTTTCCACTTAGGTTATGTTGTTGTTGTTGTTGTTGTTGTTGTTGTTGTGAGATTAAGGAATGAGCACCATTAAATGTCCTCCTCTTAAATACCCCCTAAATATATCAAGATATATTCTTGGTCCTAATTATTTGAAAAGACATACAGTAGGCACATTTGAAGTTTAGAAATGTAAGTCACCCATGCAGCATATTTGGAAATTCTGCAAATGAGATGTTACGTATATAGGTACAGAGCTGCTGCTGCCTGCTGCTGGCTAGCACTGCTAACCAGATCCAGCTATACCTTGTTGTCAGGCAGACAGAGACAGTTCGCTGGAGCATAGCATTGCACATTGTGAGTCTACACCTCAGTCATATTATGCAAGTAAAGTTTTGACGTAACCGGGGTTACGCAATTAACGTAAGTAATTGCACAATGTAAATAATCTCAGTCTTGCAGCTTTTACTACGGTCACATCCCCCTGGTCCCCAGACTCCCCACCTATTCTAAGCTTATTCTAAGTCAGCTAGGCACCAGCTGAGCATCGATCAGATAACTTATTGTCTCTTTTTTGATTCCTTCCTTTTGTTTATCTTCCCTTGCCCCCCCCCCCCCCTCTTTCTGGAAACAATACACAAAAAACGAATTTCACCCATTGTTTCTTTTAGATAAAACAATAAGGTAGAGGCTATGTAGGGGCTATTTTGATTAAAGGTAGGGTAAGTGATTTGCTTTGGTTAAAATAAGTGTTAAATAGCTCTATATTCTGATAGTACTCATTGATATAGAGTGTTTGTTCAGTAACAGGAGTCTCCATGTCCCTCCACCTCTTTATTAAACAGAAAATGCATTTTCGTTTCAGTTTCATTTCTAATTTTATCCAGCCAGGACAGAGAACTCAATCAGGATATAGATTAAACAAGTGAAATTGGAAGTGATGACACTAAGAAATGAGCAGACAAAATTAGAACTGGAACACTATACAAATTAAGCTTAAAAATGGGTACTTTCTCCTGATTGGCAAATGTATTTTCTGTTTATTAAAGAGCTGGAGAGACAGGGAGACATCTGTTACTGAAAAAACACTCTATAGCAATGATTACTATCAGAATATAGTGTTTTAACCTTTTAACAAAATTATTTTTGTTTTAACCAAAAAATATCACTTACCCTACCTTTAATATAAATTGTACTTTATGTATTCTCTAGGTCGTCCTCAGATGAGCCCTCCATCGTCGCTTCCAGTCATCCCGGTTCACCACACATCTGGCCAACTCGTTGGTGCTTTGCGCTCCTGCATCTTTCTTGAGTACATCCACGTATGTTAATGTCGGACATCCTCGTGACCTGTGCCAGTGTGTTGATTCCCACAGCACCAATTTGCTGGCTGGCAGCTCTTGATGCACTTGTTTATGTGAATTACACAGGAAATCATTCAAATGTTGTAATTTTAAATGATGGGGGTACTGAACCCAGAACGGTTAGAGAACCACTGGTCTAATGCATATTAAACTGGGTGGTCCTTGAAATTAAAACGTTTGGGAACCACTAAATCCATCTCTCCCTCTCGCTCATTTTCCCACTCAGGCCCCCGATATGGGCCGTTTCATAGCATTCATGCCTTATCAGACAAACTAACGTATCAAAAAGGCATCCTAACATAAAATATCAAGGTTAACATGCAGGATGGCAAATGCACTAAAATATAAACATTACGTAACGTTACGGAAGTTGGCCGCTACAGAGACTTCCTGGAAAAGGCTGCAACCATGCCGGGACCTGAAGTGAATATAGTCAAAGCTGCATCTCTCTTGCCAGGGTGGGAGGGCTGGAGTGAGAGATCTCCTAATTGGATGAACGCACTTGCAGTTAGAGACATGCATGTACAAGTTAGCGTAGTATGAGCTCTGTTTGCATTTTAGTTTTGCTAAAATGATTTTAAAAACATAATGTGATGGCATACATATTATTTGTCATGTTCATTCATACAGTTATGTATTTATTTACTTTAACTTTGTTACGTTGAATTTGCAAGAGTATAATATTGAAATTCCCATGGTACAGTGTCAGAGAGATTATGTCTATGACACGTTATCCATGACTGAGGCTATTTTTTGACCTACTTTTCCAAAAACCTCCTAAAATAGGAATTATAACTGTATACTTGCATTGGGAAATCTTTTCATAACAACTGTATGATACAATTTGATTGTGACAAGGCAGAGGCCATATTGTTGCTTGTCCTTTAAGGACAGATAACAATCAGCGATGACCTCACCTGCTTGACAGTCGCGATACCAGACAATATGAGCTCTCCGCCTACCTATCGTGGATTTCTAAAATGCATGCTACACTGACGCCAAGTACAGATGGTAACAAACCTTCGTCTTCTGCATAGGAAATGTAGAGTGTATTAAAGTATTTCTGGGTCAATGTAATGATAGCAGTGGAAAGGATTCCATTTTTTCATTGCTCTATATTCTACTGTGCGCTTCAGAACATTTGTGTTCACTTTGAGGAGAGCTTTAGGGTGCAATTAAATGGGGAACAAATAAATAATAAGCAAATAAACAATAAAAACGATATTGGTGTACGCCGGTAAGAGAAACAGTATAACAGAGAAGTTGAAAACAGAAATCCAATGTCACTGAGGTCAAAAGTATACTCTCCAATAAGAACCTCTAGTCTCCCATTGTGTTTGCCTCTCCTCTCCTCTCCTCTCCTCTCCTCTCCTCTCCTCTCCTCTGCTCTCCTCCCCCTCCCTTCTCCTCTCCCATGTCTCTCCCATTCTCTCGGGGGGTTATTATTGTTAATCATCTTATTACTGAAGCCAGAGTGAATCCCAGGTTGAAGGGCCAGATGAAAGGTCAGTGCAGACACTGAGCCGTCAACAGATCAAAGGCAACGCTCTCTGATGATCTCCGCGCCGTGTCGCTTTGATACTGTAGTTGCACAAAAGAGGCGCAGGCCTTGGCCGGATGACAAAGTTTGATCGTGCTTTTCAACTGATACCTTTACCGTCTCTTTTCAAAGTCATGTGACGCGCTTGCTCTCTGATAATACTGCTCTTTATGAACGGAGGTTTTGTTCTGCGTGGACAGGTCCATGCTTCCATGCCAGAGGAACTACTGACTATTTAGTGCTCTAATCGTGTCAGCGGCTTGCAAATTTTATCTTTACAACCTTTCTTCTTTTTGGAAAATCGAATAGAGCTCTGCAACTTTAGCCCTGTAGTTTGTTTTTCAACTACGTTGAGAATAAAAAAACATAATAGGGATTAAAGCTAATTAAAGGATGCAGCTCAAGGCATCGCATAAGAAATGTTAGTGATAGGAGATAACGCGCGGCGGGAGATAGGATTCTCTGAACCACATACTTCACTGTCTAGACTCCCGACACAAACATGATATCTGTGATGATACCACCGGCCGCGCTCAAGACAAAACTGTTTCAGCTACCGAAATCTCACAAGACACCCACAGCCTGCCAACCGCCCCTCACCGCCCACCCACCCTCCACCACATCCGTCGCATGTGCTGAAGTGAGGTGTGAATGAGTTTCTGCTGCGACCCCTTGACCCTTCCCTGTCCCTAGACCTGTAGCCGGTGTGGGGTCAAAGGTCATCTCTTTCTGATAAGCCCCCCCCTACTCACACACACACACACACACACACACACACACACTGACCGAGACGGGACTGGGGGAGGTTAGTGTGTGCCTTTGATCGATTAGCTACCCAGCTCTAGCAGGAAGTAGGAGATACAGGCGCCCGGCGCTGATTGGATGAGTTGTGTCGTAAGTCGTTTTTCATCATCATCTGTTTACATTCCCCCGAATCTGAACGAAAGATAAGTCTGCATTTTCCGTTCCTCCGGACACATTTACAATGCATTTGGCGCTCAACCCGGCATTCACACAAATTAACTTTGAAATCCAAGAAGTATTCATAAACTATTTACTACGACTCCTGTGAAATGAAGACGGAAGCATTTTGTTTTTTTTTTGTTGCTACCAGCTCTCAGACACTACAAAGATAATCTGATATGTGCAGGATCAGCCTGCTGGAGGGAGCGACGTCTGGCTTGTCAGATTAGGGAGTTCAAACTGCCATACTGCTGGTGTTCTATTGTGTACACATTCTCTACAACTGATATGGGAGCAGTGTTGCCAGATTTTGCGAGAGAAATAAGAAACCAACTATGGGCCACATGAGCACTTTAAGCCTACCACATCGGCTATTTGAAAACAGCTGATCTAGAAAGCTCACAACGCATCGCATTGCTACTCGTTGTGAGCTTGTAGATCTGCTGTTTTCAAGAAAATCTTGAAGAAAATGTGATTTTGAATCTTTTTGAAACATTTTAACAACACTAAATGTGTCTGGGGGTCCCTGGCATAAAATATTTTCAGATGGGGGTCTGCAGACGAATACATATTAATTTGGGGGTCCTTGACATGAAAATGCTTGAGAACCACTGGTTTAAATGACAACAGGAAGCAAGCCCAAAATAAGCAACTACACTTTAGAAACAAGCCCAAAATGAGCAACTCCACTTCAGAAACAAGCCCAAAAAAAACGCAACCCACTTCCAATATTTACAAGCAACTGTACAGAAAAACAATCCCAAAGTCGCATATAATAAGCAGACATGGCAACACTGCTGATATGGGAGCTTTGAGCTGTTCTGCCACTATAGCAGCCTCACTCACAGTACAGTATACCTACTCATGACTGCCACCTGCAGGGTAGAAAGATGAACTGCATAATGGGGGAATTCAGATTTCTGTTTGTGTTGAAACCGGTTGAAAAACCCATGAGCCTGGCTGTGATTATACCCCTCCCTCACCAGAAAGATCATTTTTATCCTCCATGATTGTAGGGTGAGCAGGTTTACCATCTCATAAACGCTCCCATGACCACACAGATCACTCTGAATGTTGTTCATAATGAAACACGTTTCAATCAAATGTATTCTCTTGTGCAAAATAGTGACTATTGATTGAGTTTCTGTGAAGTAAGAAAAACTGAACAACCTATGGTCATTTTGTTAGAAGGAACTCAATTTGGCATGGAAATGCCATGTTGGTTATAGCCCTTGAGTGCATTATTTTCTCCATGATTGTATTATTTGTGTTTGAAAATTGTAAAGAAAGAAAGAAGGAACTATATGAACTCTGTGTTAATGTGATAAGCCTTCATGGGGTGTGAAGTTGAAGCTGTAACCTCAGGCTTTAGATAGTTGACCTGCAACGGCGGAGCAGTCCAAGGATTTTGTGTCCAAAATGTGGCCACTGTGACCACCACGGTCTGCTATCTAGAGACAAAGCCAGAACGTGACAATGACATCAGCGAATGCTGACCGCATGGGACTGTGTTTGTGCGTCTCCCAGTCTCTTGGGTCCGTCCCAAGGAGACAGCTTTGCCGACGGAGACAGAGAGACTGACAAAGCAAGTAATTTGCAAATTGAAGGTCAGGGATAGACATTCGCGCACACACATCCACGCGCATATTGTGTGTACGTGAACACTCGTCCATTGTTGTGCCTTCCACCAGTAGCAACATGTCACGGACCCTTGCGGGGGAACAGAGCCGTTGAGCCTCATCTATGGCCCCTGACCTGTAGCACTCCACAGGGGCACATTGAGCCCCCCCAATCCCCCTCACACAGAGCCTGACGATGCAATCAGCATCCACCATATCACTGCAGTCACGATTCCCCGAAGCTCTCTCTCCCTCCTCTTGACTCCGGCGTCTGGACCCCTGCCCATCATGCGGTCTTCTAGCCCCGTCCTCCACGTTCCCTGACCCAGACAAGAGGAGGCTTTTAGCGGACAAAGAATGGTAGTTTATCTGGGTCCTCGTGGCTGTCACGGAGCCCTCGGCCCCATCAAAGAGCACCAGTGTCTATGGGGGGAGGGAGGGACGCTATCAGTAATGGACCGACCCCTCTGGCCCGAGGATATGGAGCCACTCTGTCCTCTCTCAGCCTCTCCGCATGAGCCAAGCATTAGTCCCATGTACTGTAACCTATTACACCTCCCTATCTGCTCCCAGACTGTGGGGATGAGTGTTAAGAGAGGAGACAGTCCTTTTGTGTTCCCTTGTTCTTTGTCTCCCGCTGTGGCGCTATCTGCCACCCACTTTAACTGTCCCCTGCTCCCGCTGTCTGATGCCCTGTCTGTTCATTTTCTCTGTGTTTCATCCTGTCTTTCCCTTCGGCTCATTGTCTTTCATTCCCATCTCTTCTCTCTCTTTCTCTCTCCTTCATCTACCCACTGCCACAGCGGCAGCAGACATGACGGTATATCCGAGTCCGCAGCACCCTCTCTTGACGCCTGACCTCCCGACCCTCTCCCTCCCTCTCTCTCTCCTCTCCGCCGGGCGGTGAGACATGACGTTAAGATGCTTACAGCGGCAGCACATCAGGACAGCTACTGTATCGTCTCTATACCTCGATTGGAGCTTTCCAAGGCGCTGATGAAGGGCTTTGTATACTCTCTACCGACGTCATCTTTATGTTTCCCCTCAGAGTAGTACCCATACCCTCGTGGTGAATGAGTGCCTACGGTGAAACCTTTACACAGAGCCTCGGTTTGAAGGATCTGCTCTCTCCTCTGGCGGTTTGGCTGTTTGTCTTGATTTACGACGCCCGCCCTGCAAGGTTAGGTTTGCGATCCTGACCTCCATATCGGACCTCGTAATCCCCCGTGACCTTCCCTCGGGCCAGCGTGTTCAGTGTCTATAGGCAGGCCCGCCTGCCCCCCTCCCCCCATTATTCTCGGTAACCCTGGGTCTCCTCACCCGCCTGTGGGTGGGAGGACAGTCAGGACACGCTGTTTATACCGAGCGCTAGGTAGTGATTTATTCTCCTGTACTGCAGAGACACATCAGCAGTGGCGGAAAGTACATTTACTCAAGTACTGTACTTAAGTAAAATGTTGTGTTCTTTTTTACTGGAGTATTTCCAGTTTTCAATCATTTTAGTTCTATTCCACTACATCTCAAATATTGCACTTTTTACACCACTACAATTATTTGAAAACGTCAGTTACTTGTTACGGTGTAGATTTGTACTTTTATTACAAAACCACATCAGGCCTATTGTATATACTTTTGAAAATAATCAATCTACAAGCTTGCATTGTGAGCTTGTAGATCTGCTATTTTCAAAGGATTTTAACACATGTTATACATATTAAAATGTATAATGAGTACTTCTTTTGGTACTTTAAGTATATTCCGATGCCAATACTTTTTTTTAATACCGGACTTGTACTTATAACAGACTATTTCTACATTAGGGTATAACATTTTTTAGGACTTAATCCATCACTGCACATCAGTGATAGAGAGTCAGGGCTGCTTGAGCCTGACTGGTCTCTCCTGGACAGCGGTATAGTGGGGAGCTGGTAGAAATATCTGAGTCGGGTCGGTCATCGGAACAGGAGAGAGTCCCCGTGCAACTGGAGGAGACTTGTGTGTGTGGTTGATTTGAAGGATGGCCTCGGATAAAGGGAAACTGGGGTGGCCTGTGAGGCCATCAATACAGGCTGACAGGCCCACATAAGTGTGTGTAAGAGAGTGTGTGCACGCACGCACACACACACACACACACACACACACACGCATAAACGCACACACACACACACACACACACACACACACACACACACACACACACACACACACACACACACACACACACACACACACACACACACACACACACACACACACACACACACACACACACACACACACACACACACACACACACACACACACTTTGAGTCAACAGTATAGGTTGTATGGGTTGAGGCGCCCCAGCTGCCGCGGCCCCATCGGGGTGAAGAGGTCAGGAACATTACCCACCATTTGTAAAGGAGAGAGTAGGCATGTCCAACAAGTCCCACCTGCCACTATATTTATGAAATTACTCATTGCAGCGTTTGGCTTCTATCATGCTTGACAGTAGGACCCCACCATTAGTCTAGACCCCGATCTACAGTGTTGTCTGCCATTTAGAAACCCCAGAACTAAACATGGGGTCATCCCACACCCACCCGCCCAGACATCCTAGGGTCTCAACTTACCAGTTCACCTACAGAGCGAGTGTATATACAGTACATTCCCATTAAATCTCTCCATGGTGCCTCCGGCACTCTAACGAACACAATTTGCAGTGTTGCAAGTAAGAAGCCGGCAGGGGATTGTGTCCTTGTCGCTGCACTAGTGACCAGTGTTGATTTTGACAGCAAATTTTGATTTAGTTTTAGTCATAGTCTTTTGAATAAAATTTTTACCTGAAATATTTTACTTTTAGATCTAGTTTTAGTTGACTAAATATCATAAGATTTTAGTCGATTAAATCTACAGTTGATTTAGTCGACTAAAATTTATTTTTGGCGGGCCTTGATGGCATGGAAATGATTTTCACTTAGCTGCATGCCGAAAAAATAGCCAATCTACATGCTCACAACGTGCCGTGCTGCGGCACATTGTTAACTTGTAGATCAACTATTTTTGGTCTGTGACACCCGCGCACACCCATGATGACTTGTCTTAGTTTTACTGGATCTCTTCTCCACTAGTCACTCCCAAACATTTTAGTCTAGTTTGTATTTGTTGACAAAATAGCTTATTTCGTTTTATTTTGTTGTGAAAAAAGGTAGTCAACAGACATTTTCCGTCATAGTTTTAGTTGACAAAATCAACACTGTTAGTGATTCCTACTGGTTCACTGGAGGGGGGATCTGGGTGAGAAAGCGCGAACCCCTGTACACACATCATGTTCTCCTGGAGAAACTCCTCACCATCAGGTGAAAAGAAGCAGCTGGTGAATCCATGTGTAACGGAGGAGGCATGTGGTTGTCTACACCTTTCTCATGCTACCAGTGGGGTTCACAGCTACATGTACTGCAGTACGTATGGTGGGATTGGAATACCAAATCGGGAGAAAATAAAAAATAGAAAATAGCTCAAAAGCTCAAACAACTCAACTAAATCCCTTCAGGTCCCACCCAGAGCGTCTGTAGGCTTGACTATGCCTCTATGCCTCTGGAGGTATCACGGCAATACAAACTAACTATACATTTATCACAAAAGTTTCAGCGTGTAGATAAAAGAACATAATAACAAGTGTAAGGCCAACATGAACCTTTTTTGGACTATATAGGCTCACAAGCTGGTTTAGAAACTTACATTTTCTCTGTGAAACAGTGTTGTTCTTTCGGCAACATGGTCCAAGATCCTCATACCGAAGGGTGCGGTGGTAGCATGAGAGGATCACTGCTAAAGTCCCACTAATGCATGAGCAGTCAGTGTGAGGTGGGCCCTTCAACATGCTGATCCTCTTCAGCTCTGGTTCATTTAACAGAATCACTAAATACCCTTCACATATACACACGTGTACACACACACACACACACACACACGCGCGCACGCACACACACACACACACACACACACACACACACACACACACACACACACACACACACACACACACACACACACACACACACACACACACACACACACACACACACACACGTGCACGCTCGCACACACACATATCGGCAGTGGCTCTTCTCACACCATATATTTAGATATGTAATCCTCTGGGAAGCTCACAGTGAATGGGTTCGCTCAAAGACCCCCGGCTGTGTGTACAATAAGAGGGACTTATTGAAACAAGGCTGGCACTGAGAGCCCAGCGGTGGGGGTATTTATTTGGAAAGCGGTGGGTCACTAGCTAAACTTTGATCAGCACCAGTGCTCAGCCTCCCTTTTCTCTTGGTCTGTCCCAAACGCTGACCAATGACTGCCACCACACGCAGGGGGTGACCCTGGTATCCTGGCGACAGGGCAGAGCCTGAATCTAACTCCTGGTTGTGCTCAGCCTCAAAGGGAGCTATCCCACGTTACTTTGCCATTTCTTTATTTATTTCCCTGTAACTATGGACTATGTGATTATTTTTTTATACAAACAAATCCTGTATTAAATGAAGGTCACAAAACTATAGTGGTTGTATTTTAGGAGGACACAAAATCATAGCCAATCTTTCAAGTGACTATGCGGCACTGGTCTTTCGAACCAAGACTCAAACACCTCTTGGTTCGAAATCCCTGCACAGCTTAAACATTAGCTTTAAGCTAAGGGAATCCTCTCCCTGGCCAAGGGAGATATTAGTCTTCATGGCCCCAGGCAGGGCTACTCTGACCAACCCCCTATAAGGGAAACCTGGTGCCAGGTTACGGCACAAATGTAACCACCAGGATTTAAACCTGGGTCTCCAGTCCAGTGTTGGAAACTAAGCACCCCCCCCCCACCACCACCACCCCCGGCCAAGGGATCTGTCTTCGGGGCTACAGGCAAGGCTACCCTGCTACACTGGCACCAAATGTATAGCTCTAAAATATAACAACTTTCAAACCCTTTGTCAACCTCAAACAAGGTATAGATATCCATGGATACACAGCTGACACGTCTTCCAATCAGCCATTCAAGTCCGACTGCCTCAGCGCTGCAGTCCACAGGGTCTCAGGCGCCCCTTGGCCTGGCCTCAGGGACCCTCCCACCACCCCTCATCTTCCCACACCATGTCAATATGTGATACGCATGCTGAAAGGTCCAGACAAAATACAATTACATTCCTTCATAAGGACGTCAGCAAGGTACCGGGGAGACGGCATACCAATCTAATTTTTTTTCCCAGGACATTATAGGTGTTTCTTTATAGACCTTTTACATATTAAGGTATGTTTTAGCAAACAGGTTGACTGTTGAGCAGTATGTCTTTTACATTTTCATATCCATGTCAAGAAGTGGGAAACACAGGTCAGTGCTACAAAAGCGCATAACTCAATATAAACGCATATAGAGCAGTTGATGAACATAGATGGCTATATATAAAACATGCGGGTACGCAATGCATGTTGAGCTCAACACGTCCTCAGGCTGCATTAAGCAATTTGCTGTTGGTATTTAATAGTGTCTCCATTTTCAGGTTGACACGATTTTACCACCACAAAAGCAGAAAATATTGCCACTTTGATAATGCTGTATATATATAAATAAAATTACTCATTCCTCTCGTCCACACATGGTGAAAGCTTCTCTGCAAACACCTTATGGTTTATATTCTCTGAACATGGAAGCACGAGGCCTGTTGACACTGGTATCCTGCTATGATCAACCAGAACGCCCCACAGAGTGACCCTCCTCCCTCCTCTCACTCAGCAGTGAAGCTCAACTCAGCCTTCCAGAAATGAAAAAAAAGGCCATTGTACAAACTTGACCTTGCGGGTTCTTTGAATAATGACATCCCCGTCTTTTGATTTTGAAGGGCAAACTTGCTTTGGGAGCTTAGCCAGAATGATGCTTCAGGAGACTAAAGTTAGCCACATGAACCGTGTGTAATAGGTGATTTTGACAAAAGTAGCAGATCTTCAAGCTCACAATGCGCCGCAACACAACGTATTGTGCACTATTTTCCCTTTTTGACATACAATGAAGTATATTAGGGCTTAAGTGGTTAGGAGACACACTTCACTCTTAGAATTCTGCTTCCAAAAAGAGAGGGGGAACAAAACGCAGAGGTCACCGGGTCAGACCACTCGGCAAGCCCGAGCCCCAGCAACAGAGATGAAAGTTAGGCCAAATAATCCTGTAAAGTGCTCGGCCCCCAGAGCTGAAATTCCCCTGGTGAGGGGTTGGGGGGGTGGGGTATGGAGTCTCCCCAGCACATCCACCCTCACTTGTCCCACACCCCCTGCCCTGCCGGCCTAGATAACCGTAGGCACTTGAGTTCACATCCATTAGGAAAATTAGCAATTAACAGGACCGAGTGAAGGTAACCAGCCAGCAGTTGGAGAGATCGAAGTTAGGGAGCGGGGGGGGGTTAGGGCAGGGTGGAGTGGGGTGGGGGTCACCAGCCAGAAGGCTTACTTGGACAATTCAGACGTGATGGCCTGTCACTGATAGGCTGCCGAGTGACTGGTTTTGGCAGGCCGTGTTCCATCTGCTCTCCCCTACCACATCTGTCTCCTCGCCACCCCCCCACCCGCGCGACCCCCCCTCCCAGTCAACATGGTTAGATAAACACTCTCAGACATATAAAAGGGCAACTTAAGAGTCTAATGGAGCTAAAAGCCCCAATGAAAAGGAACTCTGAGCCAATAAACGTCATGTTTTAACGGGTCGAACAAACAAAGCCTCAAGGACAGTTTGGGTATGTTTACTCACTCGTACTTAAAAGACGCAGGGATACATGGTGCAATATGCGTTCCCTTGAGCAAAACCCTATAAAATAACCTGAAAGGCTCAATTTGAAGATGAGTATGTTGACTTGTGTTCGTCTTTGTTAGTTTTTCCCCAAGGGGGAAATGTCAACGGTGCGGATGCTGTTTAGTTGACTGTATTACACTGCCTGAAAGCTTTTACATGAATCACCCCATAAGATCATGTGCTGCTATGTGTCACTAAAGTCCCACAACTGCTTTTCTCACAGCTTTTTACAATACTGCTGGACATACTCTATCTATATAAATATAATACCCATGGGCACGGACGCACGCACACACACACTCTCACTAACTTTCCCCCACAGAATGTATACATCACCACGGCAATTGGTGCACGTATTAGGCGAAAGCAAGGGTTTGGACACTAGAAAAGGTTAAGCAAATATCAATGGGTCTGGTAACTACTTGTGAGTGATACAACACCAGAGGGAGAGACCAACGATCTGGTTCTCCCCAAATTTAGAACAAACATGGGAAAATCGTCATTCTACTACTCTGCCACCACAATATGGAATGCCCTGACACCATCCATTAAAGGATGTGTATCACTGGTTTCTTTCAAAATTACCCTTAAAAAATATCTATCAGAATTGTAAGATTTTTTACTCAAAGTGTGTGTGTGTGTGTGTGTGTGTGTGTGTGTGTGTGTGTGTGTGTGTGTGTGTGTGTGTGTGTGTGCGTGCGTGCGTGCGTGCGTGCGTGCGTGCGTGCGTGTGTGTGTGTGTGTGTTGCACTCCTGTTTGTGTATAATTAGTGTAACTGGTTGCATCTTTGTGTTGCAATCAACCACAGCTGTTGAGGCCGTCCGCAAACATACGGGCGGACACACAGACAAAGTCAGTCCTTGGAGTGGCTAGCACCACTCATGATGACAGTATGCCCTCTTATAGTTATATTTCATGTTCTACTTTACAGTTGTGTTCCTTTGATTTTTAACTAACGTGTCTTCCTCGTTTCTTAGTTTTAGTTTTTTTGCTTTTCCACTTGTGTACCTCTATTTTGTAGGGTTAGGGTTAGTAATAGTACCATGTGATTAGCCAATGTTTTGCACCTGTCTCCCCTTAGTTGTAGCCTATCCCTGTGTTGATTGTCAGTTAGTTCAGTGGTTCTCAACATGTGGGTCGGGATCCCCAGGGGGGTCCCCAGATGACAGTGAAGTGACAATTTAATTAAAATAAAGAAAGAAATGAAAAAATACCGTTACTGCATCAGAAGTAATCAACAAACTATACTATTAAAACTGGTCGAACATTGGCCAAATTGTCAAAAATATAAGAAAGAGGCAAACAATAGCCAATCTACAAGCTAATGGCGTGAGCTTGTGGATCTGCTATTTTCACAATATGTATCTGTGGAACGGAGTCAAACAAAATTGAATGCCTCAACTCTTACATTCCAAGTGCTTGTCAGGGTGGGGGGTCCCCGGTTCAAATTTGATTATTTTGCCTGCTCCTCCTGGTTTGCCTCTCATTTTGCATGTGGGTCCTACTCTCTCCAGACTTGAACCGTGACAATACCAGGTTGCATATCGGGGCAACAGATACTGAGGATGCCATTTTCTCTGCTCTTCACACTACCCTGGCCCATCAGTGGGTCAACATTAAGATGCTCTTTATAGACCCTTTTTGTGCCTATACGTCATGATTACATAACAGCATTTGCCGGAGGCAATAAGAAATATTGGATGTGAGGCAAATACGAATCACCTCAGAGTAGTTGAAAGGTTCTTTTGTAGCAGGCTAGGCTAGGTACTCACCTACTAAACATGTCATCTAGCTGTGTAGTTGTGTTCCAAAGTAATGGCTCCAACTTGAAGAATTATCGCATTTAACCTCGCGCCACCAGATTTTCCTCAGTACCTGTGGAAAGCCTGGTTTCTGATCCAAACAAACTAGTCTACAGCCCACATACTATCCAGTAATTTGCACACACACATACATGCGCACACCATTTCCGTATCCGCTTATACTAAGGAAAGAGGTGCAGAATCTCGAGCATCTGCATCGTTGTGTGGTACTGCATGCCTGCTGCTCCTCTGCCGACAAGAAAGCTTTGCAGCGAATTGTCAACAGCGCCCATAGCATCATCGGCTACCTGCACTGGATAGCATCTACTGCATACACCGCTTCCTCTGCAAGGCAATGAATATACTGTATATCGCCAAGGATCCAACTCACCCCTGCTACCCCTAGCTTACACCTTCTGGGAGGCACTATCAAGTTATTCAGGCTCCTACTAAAAGACGGGGTAATAGCTTCTTCCCCAGAGCAGACAGTCGGCTAAACCAATAACTTAGTATCTCCTTCTCTTCTCGGTCATAATGACATTACACTGACAGGGATATGGATTATGGATGGTTAGGTACAACTAGCCTGGCAAATCCCTCGGTTGCGGAAATCGCATTGCATTTGTCCGCTGAAATCAAATTAAATGCGATTTCCACGACTGGGTGGTTTACCAGGCTACGGTACAACTTTTATAGATGTGCAATAATAGTATTTGGCCTGTGTAGCATTATGCACTTAAAAAGAAAATTGCACTGTCATGAACTACTGAATGTGTTGGCATGCTGTTAGGAGTGTGTGTGTGTGTGTGTGTGTGTGTGTGTGTGTGTGTGTGTGTGTGTGTGTGTGTGTGTGTGTGTGTGCGTGTGTGCGTGCGTGCGTGCGTGCGTGCGTGCGTGCGTGCGTGCGTGCGTGACATATATGTGCAGAATGGGCATATCTTTTATTTGATGTATACAAACCTGTTTGTTTTACATCCGGTACAGTATTCAAATATACAAAACATGCCCTCAAAATAGTCCCTCAATTCAAGTTCTTGTAAGTGCTGTCATAACTTCGGGATGGATGGAATTATTCTGTGGTTCTGCAGTGAATGGGAAAGGCTACATCTAATGAAATGCCACCCGCCACGTTCCACCACCCCTTACCCTGCTCCTTTCCTTCTCACTTTCTCATCCGACATGGAGTCTGTGCCCTGGACCATCCGGGCCAAGCCCCTTCCCACGAAGGGAGGTTCAAACCCGACGTGGTCTTTGACCCGAGCAGCATGTCTGTAGTCCAAACAACTCACCTCTGTTGCATACGGCCTGGTTCTAATTACAAGCAAAAAAAAAAAAGAAAAGAAGTTTGATGTACATGGAAGGGCGGGGGGTAAAGGAAGGGTGAGGGCATAGGAGACACAGAGAGGAGAGGCGGGGAGCAGAGGGGATATGGCAGGGGTTCTCTTGAAAACGCTTCTCTCTCGGAGTTGGAAGACCTGTCTATTTGATGTCTGCCAGGCAGGCGGGCTCTGTCACTCACACCGAGCTGGGCCTCCTTTCAGAGGCACTCAACTTCAAAGAGAGAAACTCATCTCCCTCCTGCAGTGGTCCTTTTCCCAGCTGAGACCACCGGGGGAAGAAAATACAAGAGTGAAAAAGGAAGGGGGGTGGGGGGCAAAGATGGCATCTTAGATTGGACAGCCGGGACAGAATGTTTGATGTGCATAAAGACAAAACTATGCTCAGAAGTCATTGATAAAAGACCACTGGGCGTCAGTCAAAGAAGGAGAGGGACTGTGTCTGCCAGCGGACCTGCCAGATAGCTACCTGAAGGGGGATGCGGGGCACTGATGGGATGTTGTTTTAGGGGGTTCTGGAACCTGGCAACCTGTCAGCAACACAACCCGTCAGCGTGCAGCACAGTGGGGACACCGATGGGACCCGCTCCGTTCCGTTCTGGGCCAAAGGCACCGGGAAATGTTTCCCAAGTGCCTGGGCACTCAACGCATTCGCATGCACTGTAAATATTATGCCAGTGGCCTCAGTGGCGATTATAATGACTTTCCATTCTGAATCTCAGACGCCTTGGAGCCTTGGTCTTTCAGCCTCCTGTAGCTTCCTTCCCCGTCCTCGCTGAAGACAGGCTTTGTACCTCCTGCTGAAGAGGATTTTCCAGAGGCGTCGGGAGACGGAAAGGGAGGGAGGGTTATGAGGAACCCAAGGACATAGAACCTCTGGAGTGGAGGGATTCCGGTGTCACCAAACCATGAGGAAAACCTTAAAGAAGTCTCTTTCGATTACAGTGCACCAGGATAGATGACACCAAAATGCTGCTTAAGCTAGCAAGGGCATCCGTTGGCAATTGAATTGCAACATACACACACACACACACACACACACACACACACACACACACACACACACACACACACACACACACACACACACACACACACACACACACACACACACACACACAAACACACGCGCGCACTCTGTCTCTCTTCCTCAACAAACTGCCCATACAATGGGCACCTTCTTTGGATGAAAGGAGGGGAGGGGGCATGGCATGGGGGTGTGGGGGTGTGGGGTAAGGGGGTGAGGACAGGACAAGGGGATGACAGTCCCGCGTTGAGTTGTGTGTCATTTTTCTTTGGAGTCAGCCTGGGGTGGGGTAGGGTGTGGGGGGAGACGTGGGGTGGGGTACAGAGCCGGGGCCTGTGTGAGCGACACTTTGAATGCAGATTGTGTTACACTGTACACGGCTCCCCCAGAGTTCAGAGGGAGATGGTCGTTTATTTTGTGGATATTATGAATGTCGGGTTTGTTTTTCGGGGTCGAGCAGAACACGGATGTTTTTGCTTATTTCTCTGCGCAAGAGGGGCCAGGATGGGGCCCTTTTATTTTGCTCAGTATGAAAACCCGAAGATTAATCACTGTGTAATGTAGGGCCCGGTGTTTACACGAGTGGTGAGCATTTATACTAAAAGTTGCTGTTGGGGGATACAGTGTCAAATAAACGGTTTGGTTTCTTTCGTGGCAAGTAACAGCCCTCGCTTAGCCAGGGATAAACTAGTGCACGTACACAGTTAAAGCATGTACACAGTCTGGTAATCATAGAAGAGTTAAAAGCTTTCTCTCTGCTGGCTAAAGGACCCAGAGGTCAGCAATAATAACCCAGAGCAGACTTTTCCTGATGAGGGAAGAAGATAAAGCCTCACATGGTAAAATGGAGGTTGGGGCCAGCATAGCACCAACATTATTGGCCATTTTCCTTTTTCTTTCGACCTCTCTCTCTCTCTCTCTCTCTCTCTCTCTCTCTCTCTCTCTCTCTCAGTCTCTCTCTCCACCTTCCTCCACCAGACAATGTATGTATTCACATTTCTTAAAAGCAATGTCAGCCACATATGAGTGAGGCAAATGTTGAGAGACATTCCGCGCAAAGTCGTCAGGTTTTTTTTTGTGGGGGGGGAGGGTTTCTCCGTTCTTTTTCTTTTTTCTTTTTCTGCACACTGGGCGTCGCGGAAAATCAAAAGATCAGACTTATCTGGAAGTTATCGCCACATTCCACAGTGTCTGTGTGTTGTTTTAAAAGCGTGGCCCGGGACGGGAGGCTGAGAGGTCCGCTTGTTGGTTTTGCACCGATGGCGCATATTAAATATTTTTGGACTGACTACTTAGATTTACTGGCCGAACTTGGGGGTTTGATCACTTTAGCTCAACGGCTATTTTAATAAACTGAGCAAACACACACGGACAAACCGCTCTTTGTGTTCAACACGGCGGCTGCGAGAAAGAAAAAAAAGTTTAATAATAACTCCCACGACAGACCGAGAAAAGAAAGTGTGTGTGTGTGTGTGTGTGTGTGTGTGTGTGTGTGTGTGTGTGTGTGTGTGTGTGTGTGTGTGTGTGTGTGTGTGCCTGTGTGTCTGTGTATGTATGCACATTTGGGTGTGTTCATACTTGTATGGGAAAGTTATGTTCCCCAAGCACTCACCGTGTGTTTCACCCTAATCCTTGACATTTTGCCTACACAGGGATTTTAACCCCCTGTCCTTCAGAATTATAATCCCATTTTCCACCTCAGTGTGACTTCCTCTCTCAACAGTGGGCTATTCTTAATTAAACTGGCCCAGAGTCCTAGGAATTAGCACATATCACTTTTAATACGCTCCACGCTGAAGCCCAGCCAAACTAATGGCTGCCATTAGCCATAGCACAGCACTACGTCTTCTCAACAAGTTCCGTCCCGCTCCAACCAGACAAAGAGAAAGAGAGAGAGAGAGACAGATTGTCATCTACTTTTTTCTAGTGTTAATAACTTGACCTGTGGGGAAAAGGTCGCGCTGTGTGTACCGAAACTGTCTATTAGCTCACACACTGAAAGGCTGTTTCTGGTATTTAATCATGGGGAGGAATTTGAGAAGGTCATTGCTCTCCAGACGTGATGGATGCCATACAAGTAATAAAACACGACAAGTTCAGCACCCCTCAGGAGCCACGACTCCTGAGAGAAAATTGTGTGTGTGCGTGTGTGTGTGTGTGTGTGTGTGTGTGTGTGTGTGTGTGTGTGTGCGTGCGTGCGTTTGTGTGTGTGTGTGCGCGCATGCGTGTGTGTGCGTGTGCTTGCGTATGTACACGTGTGCGTGTCTGTGTGAGCGAACTATCACCTGAATTTATCACCTGTATAAATTCACAAACTTCATTGATTTCTATATTTGCATCACAATCACATGAGAGCATCAGAGCTTGCTCTGGTGACGGTCAACCAAACGAGAGCAATAAGCCCAATCATTTATTTATAACTGGTGGAAACATGCGGAAAGCTTCTCTTATACATAACTCCTATACTTACCTTCTATCTTCCGCGGACCCCCTATCTGAAACGTTTTCGTTGTCACAAAGTGACACGCTGTGAGCTTGTAGATCTGCTATTTTTCAATATCTAACATATAAAAGGATAAAGTGGTTAAAATGATTGTGATGCTATGTTAACTAATTTGCTGGGGACCCCCCTCCAATCAGGAGAGAGAACCCCACAAATATAATTTATCAGCTTACATTTTTGAGTAAAACAGTTCCCATTTATTCTGTTCATTTATTTGTTTCATCACTTCCAATTTCATTGTTTTTTATATACAGTTCATCCTGTATTATCTCTCCTGGTTGGATAAAATTCGTATCCTGACCTCAAAATGTATATATTAATATATAAAGCTATTTAACACTTATCTTAACCAAAACATTATGACTTACACCACCGTTCACACTTCAAAATGTACTGTGTACATGCCCAAGAACCTCCACTAATGCACTTGTGGAGCATGAGTGTTCTGTGTTCAACTGCTGTTGTTTGACGACCCTGACCTGCTTACCCGAGGGAGGATGGTGTGGGGGGGCTCTCCCTCTGACACTTAGACGAGAAAAGCCTTATTAAAGGATGGGGATGGGAGGCACCGTCCTGCATTGTGGAGGACGGCTTTCCCCTCCGAGACCGCAACAGCTGACTCCATCACTCAGGAGGCTGACGTGCCTGGACGGAGGTGTGTGTGTGTGTGTGTGTGTGTGTGTGTGTGTGTGTGTGTGTGTGTGTGTGTGTGTGTGTGTGTGTGTGTGTGTGTGTGTGTGTGTGTGTGTGTGTGTGTGTGTGTGTGTGTGTGTGTGTGTGTGTGTGTGTGTGTGTGTGTGTGTGTGTGCGCGCGCGTGCGCAGTGTGTGTATAGCATTAATGGATGAGCCAGAGCGGGAGGTGTAGAGGGGTGGTTAAAAAGCCCATATTGAAACCAGGACCCCCTCCATGGGCAGTGGACAGACATGCTCAGCGGGCCTGAGTTCCCCAAAGTCCCCCAGCAGACAAGAGGGGTTGGGGTTGGGGTTACATGGTGGGGTGTAGGGTGTGAGGGCCTGGGAGGTGATGGGGGCAGGGAGGTATAAGGACCAAATATCTTCAGGACCTTGTCTCTCTCTCACTCATTCACGCTCTGTCTTGCAGTGTTGTGTCTCTCTAATGGCCCTTTTCCACTGCATAGTCCCGACTCGGCAAACCACAGCTCTACGCTAATGTTTTGCTTTTCCATTAGTACCTGGAACCATCTACTTTTTTTTGTGCCTATAGCCAACTATTGATTGGTCAGAGAATCCTCAATAGGCTCTATTCACAGCAGCCATATTGTGAAGACATTCACAGGTGTTACCAATGATACTAATGAAGGCTCTGTTCCATTCATGGTCAAACAGAGTCAGGGTGCTGATATTGTGCATGTTGGCTCACTGGAAACACTCTGTTACACCAGTGGGTCTACGGTTGGGGTCCAGGGACCCTCATGGACTTCCAAATGGTCCCTTACAGGTGTGTAACGGGTCCATTTGGTTCCATTTGTACACTCTCAGAGTTATAGGGGTCGTGGAAACCACTGTGCTACACTAAATGGAACAGAGCCTTAATTAGTATCATTGGTAACACCTGTGAAGGAAGTGATAATATGGCTGCTGTGCATAGAGCCTATAGCGACACATAGACAGAGGCATCCATGGATGGACTCCACGGAAGCTTGCAAGCCGTAAATACTTTTGTTATGGTCACCTGCTATTGTTTATTTAGTTTTCTGTGTTGTCTCTTTATAAGGATGTCTCACATGTGTAATTGTTGGGGTAGAAATCGGTGAGATTAGACTGCATTGCGTTTGTGTTTGCTGTAATGTAAGCCATATTACCATATTTTCAGACATCCAAACCGGGACCCTTGAACGTGCACATTCATGCATCCATTTTCATCAGGACAGGGGACAATACATTTTAGTGCTTAGCACACCCAGTGACTGCTACCTTCCACAGAACAGAACATGATAAACATCTATCTAAGCGTGAAAAATAAAACGTATTTTAATTGTGACAAAACCGATACAATTTGGTGTTTTATAGATATTTGTCAGGACTTGAGACTCCCAGCTTGACACAGGGACAGTCCTGGATAAAACTCACTGATGGTCAACGACACTGTAGTCTCTCTGCTTGTATCTCTGCATGTATCTCCTCTCGCTTCCATGTGCCTGTATTTTTGCTTGGGTGCATGCATGCGTGGCTCTTATTCCAGACCAAACCAACAGAAATCACTCTGTAGATTTGACTGTGCATGTGGACAGACATCCAGATTACAGAGTTGTGTCCTCTCATTAGTAAAACCAGAGAACCACCCAGGAGACACCAACTGACCGACATGTAAACATCAGCTCTCTAAACAAGTAAACTCCCTTCCACAAGTCCCTCTCTCTCTCTCTCTCTCTCTCTCTCTCTCTCTCTCTCTCTCTCTCACTCTCTCTCTCTCTCTCTCTCTCTCTCTCTCTCTCTCTCTCTCTCGCTCTCTCTCTCTCTCTATAATTTTGGTTGGGGAGAGTTGCACACTGGGCCAGTCCAACATAAACACAATCTCCAACCAAACAACAAGGCCAATGTCCAAAACACCAAACACACAGCAGCCTGGACAGAACCCACTGAACTGAACTTTAGCTTGCAGAGTTCATCTGGTGTGTACGTGCGTGCGTGCGTGTAAAAACTCCTGTCTAAGCCTTGCTTTCTTCGAGTTCTGCGCAGTACATGTGTCAACGTAGTCAGGCCCTCTGCCTTTTATCACTCTGGTTTTCATTCTCGCTCTGTCACTAGCTGTAGCCACGCAGCATATATAGCTAAATGTATTTGCACCCACGCCTCCAGCGGACAGAAGGCACTATCAGTTATGTGAGAAAAACATGGTGTTATTGTAACACAACTCCACTATTCTGCTCTGGAGTTGTCTGCTCAGGGTTAGAATGTCCGTGCAATGTGTACCTCATCTCAGAGATGGTGGGTGGCCCCATGTGCCAGCAAACAGCACACATGTGATTCTCCTCAAGAGGCGTAAAATCAACCGTGATCTACACACATACATGTGTGTGCACTTACAAGGACAGATACTGTACGTGAGCACATACTCTCTCTCTCTCTCTCTCTCTCTCTCTCTCTCTCTCTCTCTCTCTCTCTCTCTGACACACACACCACATTTTTTGGCGTAACGAAACAGTAGTCTCAGTGTCTCAACGCGCGTAAATCTCGCCGCTTCAACTGTTTTACGCGCAACAGGTCAACCAATTACGAGTGCATAAATATGTCTGCTGTCAGTGTGCGGTGACTTGAGGTAGCAGGCTAGGGGTACTTTCTAGATGTTTTAGCCCTGATGGGAGCAGTGATGGGGGTAACGCATTATGCAATCATATTACTTTCATGAGTAACAAACAATACAGTTACTAATTAAAGTAATAATTAGTTTCATAAATTGTTTTCATAAACTTCTAACAAATGAATGTAGACTAATAACATTTCAGTTTGTGTACCCTTTGCTATTGAGACGTTTGTGTGTTTTCGTTTTTAAGGTATTGCCCTGCTGTTTGTGTTTCATCATCACATGATGAAACACATAATATCATTTTAGTACCAATAACATTATAGAGCGTCGCAGTTCCCGCCCACTTCCAGTTGCCGGAAGTAAATACTCAATGCATTTTCCCCATTGACTTTTCCGAAAATATTTATATAAATTAATTTAAGCCTAGAATCAAGCTATCCAGGATCCTGGTGAATCATGACCATAAAACGTTTGATTCTGTGAAAAAACTTTTTTGAAAACGGCAAAACAAAGGGTATTTATTAAACATAGTATATCATATCATTAAATATAAAATTTTAAAAATCACAGAAAAAAGGGTTTTATGGTCATGATTCACCAGAATCCTGGATGGCTTGATTCTAGGCTTAAATTCATTGATATAAATATTTTTGGAAAAGTCAATGGGAAAAATGCATTGAGTATTTACTTCCGGCACCCGGATTCTGCGCAACTGCGATGCTCTATAGTGGCAATCTTCTTTAGTCTACCGTCTTCCATTTAATATTAGGCCATGCTTAGTCCATAGTTTTATAATGCATTACTCAACGGAAATCTTTATATTGTAGGCTGGTCTAAGGGTAAGGGTTAGTTTTTGAGTGGTGTAGCCGCTCCTATAAGTGGGGTTGGGACACCTCATTAGTACACCCTTCGCTGTACTGTGATTGGCTCATAATAGCACACCCCTCTACATTAGTACACCCCTAGCTGTACTGTGATTGGCTGACTCTATTGGCTGACTCTTTTCAGCACTGTGATTGGCTAGCGAGACACATGATGAAATTAATAACCTATAAATAGGACTATGCACTTAAAAAAAACGACTGGGTGTGATTTTTATTTTTTATCAATGGGTTTTTGCTGACCCCGCCGCTTTGGTCTGGGGTGGGTGGATGTACACAAACACATGTCTCCTCCGTTACACACAGAGTCACCAGCAGCTTCCTTTCTCCGAGAGAGGTTTCACCGGGAGGGTGTAACAAATGCAGAGGAAAATGCTATCCGTCCCGTTCCACTCCCTACCGAACAGGCACCCCAACGAACCTTTAGGAGTTGCTAGTACAGCCAAAGGTGTGCTAGGGCAGATGAGATAGATCTATTTAATATAGTATTTTGACAAGAGGGTGTTAAAGAAGAGAACTATGTGCGAGCCAAACTCCAAGAGGTGAGCTGAAAGGAGCCTATAGTGGCTTTGACAAACTGGCTTGTGATTAGAATGCCATTGCCACTGGATCAAGGCCCCTGGCCAGCTGGGTAAATCTGAGATAAAAGAGCCCCTCCGTCCTTCAACAGATACTGTTGATGTAACAGAACACTTAACCCCGATTTCTTCAGTGAGACTGCTGAAGACTGCTCAGTGGCCCATGGCAGAAGACTAAGGATTTGCTCAGAAGCTTACAGGTGTGGTAAATGTGTACATGTGAAGCAGGGTGTTGCTGTGAAAGAGCATCCATGCTTATTGAATTTCCCCCGAATAAATAAACGGTCAAATTGCTACGGTTGTCAAAGGTTGAGTAAATTGGCCTTCTGTGATACAACAAAGTCTGTGTGTTTTTCCTCTGGCAAGGCAAAAGACCAGTCTGATAGAAGACACAGCGGGGAGCCGCCACTAATTTCAACCAGAATTCACAGCTTTTCCCCTAGCCTGCCACAGATATGTCTCATGTCTCAGCTGTTAAGGCTATACTGGAAGTGTGTTCCTGTTCTAAAAAGTGTTCTTTTATTCCTTCTTTCCTCTCTTTGATAATTTCTCCTGTTTACTGTGGCATTGGCACATGTCCTGAGATTCGCAATCAATGGCAGGGAGGAGGCACTGGTTTCACACTGGTCCTAGTCAGCATTGGTCTAGTCTCAGAGACAGCAGAGAAAGGAAGGGAACAATATAAAGACGGTAGAAAGGGAGTGCAGGAAGATCAACCTTGAACTCAATGCCACGAAAAACAAAAGGGATGGCATCACTTTTGTGATGCCAGGTCAGAACCATTGCTTCTGTAAGTGGGTTGGTGCTCGAGGTAGTCAATGATTTCAATTATATAGGTGCCCAGATTGCCTTGACAGAGCAGGGTCTGAAGGTCCGGAGGGCACTTACCTGGAAAGTCTTGAATGAAATGTGGAGAGTGTGGAAATCAGAGGTGGGAGATGACCTCAAGAGGTGGCTGGTCATGGCTAGACACTCGTGGACAACCTGCAAAGGCGGCTGTGCAAATTGGCGTTGTTGGACACACATGGCAACGGTTTGTGTTGTGAGTGATATCAAACCAGAGCTCTGGTCAACCTATATAAAGGTGTGAGGATGTCCATAGATGTCTGAGTATCACCTCAATGCAGTGTTGTGAATAACGGAATTCTGAAGTATACGGAGATTAGAATCAAGAATCAAGAGGGGTTTATGTGTCACAAGCAGTGAAATATTGGTGAGAGGGTAAGAGAGCGTGATGAAGCCAGATCTTACAGTTGTCGACGGTTTACCAAGACATTAACTCAGCCAGGTGAAGTAAAGACCCATCGATTGACAAGAGTCATTTGAGTTCTCTGAAGACACACCGGTGTGTCCACACTGGGGAAAAACCTTTCCATTGTAAACCGTGTGACAAGAGTTTCAATTATTTAAGTTCCCTGAAGATTCACCAGCGTCTCCACACAGGAGAAAAACCTTTCCAATGCAAACAGTGTGACAAGCGTTTCAATCAGATAAATGCACTACAGTCACACCAGCTTGTCCACACGGGAGAAATACCTTTTCATTGTAAATGTTGTGACAAAAGGTTCAGTCATTTAATCAGTTGTGAGTCACACCAGCGTATCCACACTGGAGAAAACACTTTTCCACTGTAAACAGTGTTACAAGAGTTTCAGAACTTTAAATGCTTTGAGGCGACACCATCTTGCATATTGGGGTAAAACCCTTACAATGTGAACAGTGTGACAAGAATTTCAGTCAATTGAGTAATCTGAAGACACACCAGCGTATCCATACTGGAGAGGAACCTTTCCAATGTGAACAGTGTGACAAGTGTTTCAATGATTTGAGTAGTCTGAAGAAACACCGGCTTGTCCACACGGGAGAGAAACCTTTCCAATGTGAACAGGCGTTTCAATCAATTGAGTTCTCTGAAGACTCAAGAGACACCAGAATGTCCACAGTGGAGAAAAAACCTTCCTCTGTAAACAATGTAACAAGCGTTCTAGTCTGTTAGCTAGCCTGAAGATACACCACTATGTCCACAGTGGAGAAAAATCTTTCCTCTGTAAACAATGTAACAAGAGTTTTAGTCGGATAGCTAACCTGGGGAGACACCAGCGTATCCACACAAGAGAGAAACCTTTCCACTGAACAAAGAGTGATAAGAGTCATTCAGCTAACCTGAAGAGTCACCAGCTTTCCCACACGGGAGAAAGACCTTTCCAATGTAAACAGAGTGACAATAATTTCAGTTATTTTAGTTAAGACACACCACTATGTCCACAGTGGAGAAAAACCTTTCCTCTGTAAACAGTGTAACAAGAGTTTCAGTCTGTTAAGTAGGCTGAAGAGACACCAGCATATCCAAGTCTTTCAACTGTTAACAGTCTGACATGAGTAACTGTCAGATGCATTGAAGAGACACCAGTGTCTCCCCACTGTAGAAAAACCTTTCCACTTTGAACGGCTAGACACAAGTGTCAATGAGTCATGCCACCTGAAGACAGACCATCCTCACACTATTGGAAAATCCTTTCCACTGTAAACAGTGTGATAAGAGTTTCAATACGTTCGCGACCATGTTGATGCATGATAGAAATTGCACCTGGAGAAAAAGAGCGTGAGCATGCACTCTGCATATGCATGCTCCCACACACACTTTGAAAGAATTTACACTATAGGCAAGGCAAGGCAATTTTATTTGTATAGCCCATTTCAACAAGACAATTCAATACGCTTTACACAAACATAAAGCAAAGGAAACACAATTATAAAATAATAACATTAGGATGCATAAAACAAAATAAGTAAACAATAGCACATATAATTACAGTGCAGAAGAGGGAGAAAAAATAAAACTCAATCAAAAGCAGCAGCAAACAGAAAGGTTTTGTGTTTTAAAAGGCATACGAGTGGCAGCAGACCTGCAGTTTTCTGGGAGTTTGTGTCAGATATGAGATGCATACAAACTAAATGTTGCTTCCCCACATTTATTTTTGGTTTAGTAGGGACAGAAAACAGACCTTTCCCAGATGACCCGAGAGATCAAGGTTCAAGGTTCACTTTATTTGTCATTTACATGAAACGAAAAACGTACTCAGGACAATCAGTAAACAGATCTGGATGAAGATATCGCACAAAATCAGACATGTATTTTGTCCCTAAACCGTTCAAAGCTTTATAGACCAACAGTATTTTGAAATCAATTCTTTAACACACAGGGATGCCAGTGTAAGGATTTAAGAACTGGAGTCATATGCTCCACTTTCTTGGAATTAGTAAGGACTGGAGTAGCAGCGTTCTGAATCAACCTGTAAATACCGTTTCAGTAGTCAAGTCTACTGAAGATGCACAAACAAGTTTTTCTAGATCCTGCTGAGACACAAGTCCTTTAACCTGCTATATTTTTTAGGTAGGCTGACTTTGTGATTTGGTTAATGAGGCTGTTTAAATTCAGGTCCATGACTACAACCAAGGTTTTTGACTTGGCTAGAGGTTTTTAACTAGGCCATCTGTGTCTGTCCAGCGTCCGGAAAGGTTAGATTTGTGTGCGTGTTTGTGTGTGTGTGTGTGGTATGTGTGTTTGTATCGTCATTGTCGGGCAGAAACCTTGTATCTCTTTTATTTTCAACTTTTTAATTTAAGAATGTTTTTTCTTAAATGAATTCCCTACTTCATACAATAGTGCCGCACAAAAGTAGTGAAAATGGCAGATCTGTTGTGAGCTTGTAGATTGTAGATTTTCACAATTTTACTTTAAAAAAAAAAAAAATATATAGGCTAATTATTAAAGATTAACGGTTTTGGACATACAAGGTTTCCACCCAAACAGCAAAGATATATCAGCCCATGGCCCCCAAACCACCAAAGCTATTTAGCTCTACCCTAAACTTACCCCACATCCATTTCGGGCTCTGTTCTTGTGCAACAGCTTAACCTCAACACTCTAAATATCCCCCACTTCCACCTTGCTGACTCAGCAGTGTTGTTCCTAATGGTTGGGGGAAATGTGCCCACGACGGCTCACAAACAAAGAGGCTTTATCTCCCAACAGCGGAAAAAACGTCCTCCCTTTTTTAAACATGTTTTTACAACAAGTAATTTGGTGTTGTTGAAATCTGCTCCAGATATACTCTTTAACCCTCACAAATACACACACACGTGAACATGCACATAATTCACGCACACGCACACGCACACGCACGCACACGCGCACGCGCACGCGCACACACACACACACACACACACACACACACACACACACACACACACACACACACACACACACACACACACACACACACACACACACACACACACACACACACACACACACACACAAACACACGTACAAATCTCTAGTGCCCCTTGTTCAAAAGAAAACAGGATACAGGGGGGCTGGAGGATCGGATGAGACGATTCCCCTGTCTCTTCTCTGTGTTTTGGTTGGAATACAGTTTGCTATCCTGGCCCTCCCTATAGTCCATGCACAGTAAAAACTGGAGTGCTAATTTGAGTCTTACGGGTCCCTTTATAAACTCTCAGACTCAAACAAACATTCTGGATTTTACTGTGTAACCTCCTAAAATAGGCTTCCCGTGCACTTCCCATGAGGGCCAGTGCAGGACCCGGGTTCTACAGAAGCTCACCGGAAGTACTGGCTAGCGTCCGGAAAAATAGAGACATCCTCTGTCCACTCGGCAGTCGTGACAACACGGCACTCTGGCCGCTGGGGTCGCGAATGAGCCAGTCGCACTTCCTGCGTGCGTTGTTCCTCCTTGTACCCCGCCTTCCCTCTGTTTCCTCTCAGCCACAGACCCATGGGCCAAGCTTCAGTCGTTTCAGTGTATCCCCAATGAATCCAACCCCCCTGCTTCCTGTGTTGAGCATGGGGCGATACATAAACTGGCCTTTATGTAAGCAGTGTTATTGGAATTGACAGTGGTTGAATGATGCCGTACACTGGCGGCGGTTTCCGTCTTTGGCCCCCGCAGATCAAACGGCACATGAAATCCAGGCTTTTCACGGCCTTCCCTGGTGTGATTTCTATCACTACCCCTCAAAGAAGTCGGTTGTATCTGCTTTTGCAAGGCGAAAACACCACTCTCGCTCCATCGAATTATGTGCATAATGTGTGCGTGCATACTGCATGTCAATGCTCGCAGTATGTTGGCTTGGTGTGTTGGGGCCTTGGAGTGTGCTGCGCTTTTGCTTGTCTCTGGTGCCCAGGATGTGTTCGACAGGCACACCAACAGGATAAAAACAAGCACTGTAGGATTGTTTTAACTGGGATGGATAACACATGTGCCAGCGGTGGTCCCTCCCTTGCATGGGTCCTTCCATGGTCGGGCAAAGAGACTGGGACCGTTGTGCGGGCTTCAATGAGAGGAATAGGAACTCTCTGGTTATTCCTGGGAAAGCCCACACTGTAAATCTCCAGGCTACAGCTACAGAGATCACCCACTGCCTCACACACACAGTCCTCAGTTGTTTGCATACTTGAATGGGCAAAAATGGGTGACAATCCTCAGTGTGTGTTCAAAGACAAAGAGTGAATGAGCAACAGTTTTCTCTGAACGTTATTACTGCTACTAACCCTCCCTGCATCTCAAGAAAAGGCAATGTCAACGATAAGTTGTAAAGAGAGGTTATGACCCAAACACAAAAAGAACGTGGTGAATGAGCACTCTGTTCTGCCGGACGCAGTGAAGAGCGTGTGTGAGTCTTTCAGAAGAACCTAACAGAAGAGGGATGTCCGGGTTTAGAGGGAGAAGGCAGACACGAGGGACGGAATCTCTGCGGTGGTAGTGAACGAACGGTATTGCCAAACCCTACACCGGATACTTGCTTTCTTTTTTTAAGAAGACAACTACAGTATATGGAAAAAACAGACTTCATTAATTAAAAACTTCCACAAGCAGGTGTGCCACAAGGTCAGCCAAAGTTCTATGCGGCTGACAAGAGAAAAGAGAAAACAGAGCTGGGGCCAGTGGTATAATGAGCCCAAATGTTTGAACCCAGGCCCTTATCGCGTCATATGTTTATGACTCCGTCTATTGATTCCGTGTGAGAATGAAGGAAATGAGCCGACGCTTCAGAACTAAGGCACAGGGAGGATCTATAAATAAGGAGTGATAATGATATAACTGTCTCCCGCTTCCATCACTGAGGTTAGGGTCACGGACTCCACTTCAAATGTGAGCGTCGCCCCGGCTCGCTGTAAATTGAAAATTATATGAGCACGAAAGTGCTGAACTAGAGCCCAACCGATGTCAGATTATTTGGGTCCTGTGCCAATCCCGAGTTTGAAGAGTACTGGACCGCTGATTAACAATGTTTTGACTAATATTTAGTTAAAAAATCCCCCCAAAAATTAAAAAGGTATATATTTTTAACATTTCTATTTGAGAATATTTAACTTAAAAGCAAACAAATAAAATAAATAAATACGTTTTGATCGATATTTATTGTAGCTGAACTTATTAAGTTAAAGCGGCACTATGTCACTTTTTTATGAATAAAATGTAATTTTGTCCAATCTGTTTGGTACAGTATGTTAATACAATATAACTTATACAATTGTGGTGGTTGTATTTTGTCACCCTACTCCTCTATTGAGACATTTAGATCGTGTCAAAGGTCATGTGTCACTTAGACACAAGATCTGACACGAATTTTGACCTGATGGTCAAGATTCAATTTATCCCCTGAGCAAGCAGGAAGGCTCCATTAGCTCAATTGTAAAAATGTCAGTGCTTGCGCAGGAAACCAGGTTCAAATCTGGGGTAGAACCTGGGCACGGTGGTGCAGTCGGTAGCGCTGTCGCCTCAGAGCTAGAAGGTCCTGGGTTCGATTCCTGCCGGGGATGCTGTGGGTGCTGGGGGCGTGTCTTCTCCTCCGCGTCATCAGCGCCCATAGCCTAGGTGGGGTTGATAAAAGGGCCTACTCTGTGTGGAGTTTGCATGTTCTCCCCGTGTCTCCTAGGGCAGTTAATACCCTCACAAAAACATGTAGTAATCCTGGTCGCTATAGCGCCTCCCACATGACAGCTGGGGCGCCTGATGGAGGGGAAGGGAACTGGTTGGAATAACGTGTTCCTTCCACGCGCTACGTCCTACCGGGGAAACTCCCCCCGGTCAGGTGACACGAAGGTCAGTTGGCTCTCATGCATTGAGCTCGGCCCTGGGATCCCTAGGCTGGTAGGCGGAGTGTAGCGCCCAGGATCATTAGATAATTGGCACCGGGTGAAAAAAGGGTTACAAAATCGTGGAGAAAAAAAAAAGGAAAAAAAAAAAGAATCTATCACTTTAATGATACAAAGAAAAAGTAAACAAGTGAATATAAAATACACATAAACTGAACATTTTATTTAACCACTTAGCTTCTCTTCTGTTTCTTTTTCTTTGTTTTTATCATTTGTGGTTGATAGCACCCACTGTTTTGATCGTACAAAAGTCTGTGAGCATTCCTACCCTGCGTGGTTTGGAGTTGAAGACAGACATGTAATTAGGCAGAGATGTGTGTGTGTGTGGGGGTGGGGGGGGGGGGGGGGGGGCTTGAGGCCACTGTTAAATGAAAGCACCACACAAAATCGGGAAAGGCTGTAACCATTAAGGAAAGAGAGTAAGACATTTGTCTGTCTGTCTGTCTGTCTGTCTGTCTGTCTGTCTGTCTGTCTGTCTGTCTGTCTGTCTGTCTGTCTGCTTGTCTGTCTGTCTGTCTGTCTGTCTGTCTGTCTGTCTGTCTGTCTGTCTGTCTGTCTGTCTGTCTGTCTTGGTGACACTTTACTTGCAATGCAAATTCATACACGTAATTAGTACTTAATTAATGATTAAAAAAGGAATTAATTCATCATGAATTTATCATGAACTCTTCATTAATTCCTGGTCCTCACCATTAACTAATGATGAAGTCATTATGACTTAACCAAGTCATTGGTTAAGGACGTTGTGAGTTCTTATACTGTAGGTGGGTTAGCCTAGGGGTAGAGTAGTGAGGAGGGTCGGTCTCGCCTACTAGCACTCATCCTGTATATGTGTGTGTAGCCCACACACACACACGCACGCACGCACGCACGCACGCACGCACGCACGCACGCACGCACGCACGCACGCACGCACGCACGCACGCACGCACGCACACACACACACACACACACACACACACACACACACACACACACACACACACAAACAAAAGCAAAAACGTGCTTGACAATATAAATTATGAATAAATAAGTACTGTTAATTCCACATTTTGTAGTAAGTAGTAAATAAGTAAGTGAAAGGATAATAAATATATTGGTATTAATATATTAAATCAACTTTAAACAAAATACGTTTAGCCTTTCCTTCAAAGTGCACTCCCTAGTGGCATAGAGAGGACCTTTTACTGAAACAGGGATTTATACATTTTTTGGCTTAGTTTAGTTTTGATTCAACTTAAAACAAAATACTTTTAGCCTTTCTTCCAAAGTGCACTACCTTGTGGCCCAGAGTGGACCTTTCACTGAAACAGGGATTGCTTTTTTCCCCTTTGTTTTTTCGTGAAATGAGATGAGAGGTACTAACGCCCAAGCTGGCATCACCAGCACCACAGATCAGGAAGGGGGCCACCCCTGTAAGCCAGGGGTCCACTGTACTGTTCTCCCAGATCTTCTCTGGGAAGAATTAGGGGTATGTTTTTCTGCACAAGGGTTTGAAGAATCATACATTTTCAGCGTGCTTAGTGAGGTAAGCCCCTCAGTGCCGGCAGGCAGTATTAATATATAACAGCGGTTTGGTGGAAAAGCGTCACCCGTGTTTATATGTTTCGGCTAAAGGAATAACTTAAATCCCTAAGTAAACGTAATCTGTCGGCGATTGTAAACAGTCTGTCACAGTAATGGCCCGGGAACAAATGAGGACCTCATGGCGGGGGCCTCCAGTAAAAGCCTCTGCCCCCCACCACCACCACCTCGCATACACACACACACACAACCTTCATCCGCACACCACCTACCCTGCGTCTGACCCTGTTCTATTCTATGCCCCCAAGGCCCCCTCCCCACCCCATCCTGCCCCCATCAGCACCCTAAGCTCACTACCGCTGACTGGGATCTCAGAACCCAAGGTGTCCTAGGCTGTAATGGGGTGAGGAAGGAACAGCTAGTCAGCTTCCTGCTGCCTGCGCCCTGAACCGTGGGGGAGGAGCACAGCAGCTCGCGTAAAACCCCGCCACGGGAATCAAAGCACCGCTACCGACCGGTTCCATTGGCTCGCCCGTTGACCTCGATTCAGATTTGATGAATTAATTATGAATTTACCGTTTTTCTTCTATTCAGCTATTGTACCTTTCAAGCAGGCGTGATTCAGATTCAATGGAAACGGTCGGGCGTTGTTTGGAGTCCAAGGGCAGCTTGTTCAAGCTCGAGTCCCCTGGTGGCCGACTCTGGAAGTGTAGTTAGGGCCCAAATGCCCAATATATGAACCAGCAAAAACTTTTTCAACCGTCGGGCTCGACTCACAAGCTTGCGCACAAGCTTGCGCACAGGGTTGTGCACGGAGGTGACACTACTGTGCATGTGAGACATAACTCTATGACGTGGAGCCCCACAACGTCATCGTCCCCAAACGCGGAAGAAGGGGGGAAAAGCCAGTATGCGCTGGGTGAGCAACATTTCCAGTCACCATTCTCAACTCTATGGTTTTAAAAGCACACGAGGGGAGGCTGTATGAGGCTGGAGGGGCACATTTATCTCCTCAGAGGGGGGAAGTGGTTGTGTCGTGGGGGTGGGGTGAGTTTAGGTCCTGACACCAAAGCAGGCCTAGGCTGGGATCTCTGTGCCAGATAAGACAGGCAACAGGAAGGAGACTACCCAGAACCCTGTGCTCCCCGACGTGACAGAGCCACTATTCATTTTTCAGGAAGAAAGAAAGAAAAACAACATCAACAATATCAGATGCAAGAAGAGAGAGGAGGGGGTATGCGGAGAGGAGAGGAGTCGAGCTGGCGACTTGACTTCATTAAGATCTGCCTGTCTTCTTCCCATGGAACTGTTGGAGGGCTTTTAACTGGGTTCTGTTTTTAGAGAGAGAGAGAGAGAGAGAGAGAGAGAGAGAGAGAGAGAGAGAGAGAGAGAGAGAGAGAGAGAGAGAGAGAGAGAGAGAAGTAAATAGAAGTAGTGAATACTGAACCTGACATACAGTATTTGCCTGTAAAATCACCATGTCCCCTAAAATTTCCCTATCCCCAAGAGCGTTGAGTTGGAGCATGTGAGTGCATAATCACATAAAAAAAAAAAACTCCCAGCGTAAACAACTTTCATTGATCTCTCAGTTTACAATTTTTGCCAAAGGTTTCCGCAAATAAACAGTAGTCCCAGGGAGTTAGTGCTTCTTGGCTTCAGCCTAATTCAAATGCGGGTGGGAGGAGGGGGGTGCTTATTGGCGCCATCACAAGCCAAACACTTGTTGTTGTCACTACGCACATAAATCATCCCTTTCTCCTCGTCTCCACACAGGAGCCGTGAACAATAGCAGGTAAACAGAAGTGGTAGAATGGAAGAAGAGCTGCTCAGCGCAGCACTTGTCCTCTCCCACACACATTCTTGGCAGCCCTGTGTGTCTCGTTAAGGTGTAGATAAACTGCCGTGGCACCATACGTCAGCGCAAAGCAAACACACTGGACAGACACGACTGGGAGCCATGACACAGCAATGCCTTGTTAGCTTTACCCACTCGCACACACACACACACACACACACACACACACACACACACACACACACACACACACACACACACACACACACACACACACACACACACACACACACACACACACACACACACACAATCCTAGACAGAACCCATGCATATGCAAACTATATAGTCTTCACTCAGATTATAAAGAAACCCATGCACACCTGTGTCTGCATGCAGAAGCACGTGTGTGTGTGCACAAACGTTTCGGGACACAGCATATATACATTCATTCCATAACCCCTTACCTTGACCTTAACCATAACAAATCTTACCCATATAACCACCAAAATCTGTCCTAGAATCTGACCTATATCTGGACAGACGGACAGACGGACGGACGGACGGACGGACGGACGGACGGACGGACGGACACACACACACACACACACACACACACACACACACACACACACACACACACACACACACACACACACACACACACACACACACACACACACACACACACACTCACACACACACACACACACACACACACACACACACACACACACAAATAAGACGATTCTGAATCTGAGGTAGGAGCACAGACTGCTGCCATAATAAATCAACCCCCTGACTTCTGTTTACCTCCCCTCGTCCCCTTCGCAGTCAAACCAGAGGCAAATCTTTGCACCACACATGCAGGTCCAATAAAAGAGCCGGCGCGCTTTGCAAACAGATGTGAACATAATATAGGGGAATGTGAGGTCGGCCAGCGTGTCAAAGTGGAAGGCTACAATTGTGAGGCAGACATCCACAGTCATTCACAGACATGCAACAACCCTCTGAGAATATCACAGAGGTCTTGGCCTCTGACTTTGGAAACCTAAGGGGGGGTGGGGGCTCTGGCCTCACACAGGGAAAGCTGGCCAGCAGGAGGGTGGACGGACACAGCGAGAGAGCGAGGGTTGGAGGAGGGGAATTGGATTGCGAGCAGTGGGTTGCCCGGAGAACAATGCGGACACCATAAGTGTTTGGTGCCCTGTTTCATGTGAACGTTTGCCGTCTGAAAAGAATGAAAAAAGGCACCACCTTGCTCTGAGGTCAAGGGTCACGTTAGAGCTGAATGCTCATTTATCCTCGGCTAGCCACAACCCAGCCCCGTCAGGGAGCTGGCAAGTGTGAAAAAAGCCTCCGCTAATGGTCAAGTAATGATATATGGAAACTTCATAATCAGTCAGTCTGGATTCTGGAAGTATATTATTTATGTGCCAAGACATGTGCCTGTTCTTCTTGGTCTTAATTAGGAAGAAGGATTAAAACGTTTTAATTTAATTTATATTACATGAAAAAGGATTTCATGTAATATAAATCGTGAAAACATCATTATTAATAAAAAGGAGACGGTACTCATTTGAAAGGCTAAAGATGGCATCACAACAATGTATGACCTGCTGTCATTAAAACTGGCCAACTGACACACCATAGTCTGTAAGTCTGCAGATCATAAAGAAAATCTGACTATGTATTGACAGCTATTGAACATCGTCATCTCTCCTTAAGAACAATTTGTAACACTCAATTTGTCACAGAAATCACAGAATTGTAAAGTATGTCAGATATTTAGACATGATAAATGATTTTCCATTCAAAGAGATAGGACTCTTGTCTTGTTAGTCAGGAACTTACTGCCTGGCTGGCGTTTCATTACCAAGATGGCGTCTGAGCCAACTGACTTCGCTTAAAGAGACTGTGAAGCTCTACTTTCAAATTTCACAATTTCACCTTACTGCTGTTGATATATAACTTGTACAGTCTCCCAGAGGCAATCTTTCTCACGTCTTTGAGTGGGCTGAACCTTGAGAGCTCCCACACTGAATGAAATGAAAATCCAGAAGGATGACGACCATTACGGAATTCTTTTTTGTTTTGTTTTTCATCTCTTCATGCAAGCATTAGAATCTGTCATCAACACAGACGTGTTTTATTCAACAAGAAAAATACTACAAGCAGGAATTTTACTTCTACGTGGGCTAGTGATGGTTTCATGAGCTGGAAAGTGTACAGGTTGTTTAGACTCCTTCACTAACTCCCTCCACCTCCTCCTCTGTTGGCCCTTCGGGCCCAGCCCGCCGCAGGAGATAAATGTACCCAGAGGCCATAGAGTATGCTTCCTCGCTGTTAATTGAGATTTAGTGCTTATATTAACAACATTCACTGGGCCGGTGTTTGAAAGCTCAGATGCTTGCCAAGTCCTCTGGAATAGGGATTAAGGTTAAGGAGACAGTAAAATAACCAAGTTTTTTTTTTTTTGTCTTTCTTTCCTTCTACTGGCAGATCTCCCATTTCACCTGTATTTACATGGACAAGACATGTACTCTGGTTCATGTTAGGGGAATGAGGAGTGATTTGCCTGGCTGGCTCTGTAGATTTTCATGGTAGGTTAGTGGAGAGGTGGTGGTGGGGTGGTATGGGTGCCTCGAGAGGTTTGAATTTCAGAGAGGGAAAGCAGAGGAAGTCATGACACTAACTATCTTTAATAAGAGGCGGCGGATGATTAAAGCTAAACCAACAACGCTATTCTAGGAAGGGAAGCTAAAAATCAAACCTTCGCCTGGGCACCAACCATAGAATCACATCTGTTGCCTCTCCCCAAATATACTAGCACATGACACAGCAGGGCCATTGTTTTGGAAAATGATACTGTTCAACAAAAAGGACAATCTCATCTGAAAAAATGCCTAGGTAATGGATATTTAGCCTATATAAATAATAAAACAAATACTGTAATAAATGGGCTGTGGTCTCTTAACCACTTTCAACATGGGGTCCCTATTTTAAGCTCCTCTTCTTCTTCTTTCTGCTAGTCACCACATTTCCTCTCTTGGCACCCTGTTATATGCTTTTTCTAGGTTCACAAAGACACAGTGTAGCTCCTTCTGACCTTCTATGCTCCATCAACACTCTCAAGGCTGTAATGCTCTTCCTTGGCATAAACCCGTGCTGCTGCTCGCTAATTGTCACCTCACCTCTTAGCCTGGCTTCCACTACTCTTTCCCATAGCTTAATGCCGTGGCTCCTCAGCTTTAAACCTCTGTAGCTCTGCTACAACTCTTCATGTCGCCCTTGTTCTTGAAAATAGGCACCAGTGTACAGTTCTACACTGATCAGGCATTGTCTTGCCTTCTAAGATTGTGTTGAACAATCTAGTGAGGAACTCCACAACTGCCTTCCCATTTTTCATCCTCTTCATAGCTGCCCTCACTTCCTCATTCCCAATCCCCCTCACTTTCTGGTTCACTACCCCCCATCATCCTCCCTTCTCTCTCTCTCATTTTCTTCATTCATCAGCCCCTCGAAGCTTCTTCCAGCTTCTCAGCACAGTCCACATTTTGAGCATGTCGCTATTGTCAAAAATAGTTTAAAAAAAGAGGGAAAAATAGCTAGATCGGCTATTTTTGCAGCTTCTTGTATAATGACACATATACGGCTAAACTTGGATAACTAGTAATAGTTTTATTTTGAGCATTAACTTGGCAAAACTGTGCAGAGTGAAAGTGCCCGAGGCTGTGATTGTGCGTTCGCTGGCCTGGCAAACATCAGAAGGACAGGCCATATGTGCCATCACAGCAGCTTTCATTAGCCAGGCTCTTCTTTCTTTATCAGAGACCCCGCGGCACTGGCCCATAGCCGTCTTTTCAGGGCCAGGATGACGAAAGAAGCTCAACTGCTTATCAGCTTTGCGTTCAGAATTTCAGTAGCCAGCCAGGATGACTGCTCCTGCAATTGCACAAGCTTGTCTTAGCTAGATGTTTGTTTCTTATGGGGTCCCCAAGAGTTCAGCAGGGGGGGGGCTACCATTCGCTTTTTTACCTTTTTGCCTAAAAGAGATTATTAGTATCTGCGCTGCTAAGACCACAAAACATACACAGAACTGGAACACAAACAGCACAGAGTAGCTGGGACTTAGTAATGTGATACAGGTGGAATCCATGCTGGTGCCTTGCTGAGAGGGCCTATGATTTCAAGAAGCAAAAGGCCTACCTCCGCCGTCCCATGAAAATACCTCAAACCTCTGTTACAGTTATTCCTTCCAGATAGAGTCCCCCAGATAGCCTCTCTGTGGCTAACAGGGGGGAAAGGCAAACCTCACAGTGGCGAGTGGACCCAGCTCCATGGTAAATGTACCTGACATCGTGTTTATGAAAGGGGCTCAGCTGACCCTGATAAAATGTCATAAGTGGTTGAATCATACCCTGGAGAAAGAGATGTCCTCTGAGTTGGTGGGGTGGTTGGGGGGAGGTATTATGCAGAAGGAGAAGTCCAACATGCTTTCGGATCAAAGACCACCCGTGATGAGGTTGATGCATTCTTGGGAAGATTGCATGTGATTTGGGATAACTACTGTTTGTGAAGCCACCCTACACCCAGAGAAGTATTCATTTTCACATGGTTATTACTGGCTCTAAACAGGTTTGGATTATTGGTCTGCCGAGATGACAGTCAGCCCCGCTGTCACTGCATAGACATGGTGTATGTCTGTTCCCCCACAAACTGCCAATGATAGTATAACTATACCGTATTTTGCATACTGGAAAGTCAACAAAAGCCATGCCACAAATGAACTCTGCAAAAACAGTTTTGTGTCTGTGTGTTGTGTGCAGTGTCTCCCAAATGTAAGACAAATATAATTGTGCTGGTAACAAATTTTCCCTGATGTGTTTTCTCAATTTTTACTGTTTGCGTGCCGCTGTACTCAGTTTCTTACCGAGCAATGTTGCAATGAAAGTGGTGTTTTGAAAGACCATGCAGCTATTTCCCCCGTGGATATAAAATGATGTTTTGAACACAAAGTGCATTTCAGGCCAGTGTCCGGATTGCTTAATCTGAAAACAAGCTGCATCACTGTGGCAGGACCATGAAATCTAAGTTGTTTCACTTCACTATACAGAATGCCTTGCTTTCACCATCCCGAATATCACTGAAGCAACTTCATTTGCATCAGCCCCTCTCACAGGCTCGAATGCTGGGTCTGGAATTTCAGCTCTTTTCCATAAACGATGGAACTCAGATCACTTCATTTCCATCAAGCTTTGCGGCAAGCGTCTCCCTGTGCGTTTTATGCAGAGGAGTTGAAGACGCATGCAGGTTTCATTGGAAGGACTTTGGGTTCTGCTTGGGTGACATTAACCAGCACACCCCTCCCATAGGGATGCCAGTGGGTGTACTGTACATTCAGCGACTCTCTCTCTCTCTCTCTCTCTCTCTCTCTCTCTCTCTCTCTCTGCCCTGGGCATTTCTCCTGCTCGGCGAGCCCCGAGCCAGAGGGACCGGGGTCAGTGCCAAGGAGTGTGGGGAAACTCGCCTCAGAGAATATGTGTCATGTTCTTAGTCATTCATCCTGTGTTGTAAGCCCAAGTCGCAGCCCCGCGGAGGGCAACACAAATAGGCGGGCAGCGGGAGGCTGCCACGGCCAATACAAACAACAGAGAATATGTATGAGCACCGCCGCTACACATGCACACATGTAAACACACACACACACACACACACACATGAAAATGATCAATGACTTTCATGATCATAAATCCATCTCTCTCTCCCTCACACACATACGCACGCACATTCACTGATGCCTGGTGCAGCACACAAATTCATATAACAAACCACATCACACGGTTTAGAAGATGAAAAATAAAGAGACAGTGAGTGAGTGATGCATAGAAATCATTGATAAAGCCTAATGCTTCTGACTGAGGACATATTTGGTTAGAAGAATGATTCTCATAGAAACACACACACACACACACACACACACACACACACACACACACACACACACACACACACACACACACACACACACACACACACAGACTAACGTACGCACGCACACTTAATATTAAATATAACTGGATGGAACACAGCGTCTCCATTGTGATGTCATGTCATGCAAACGGTCCATCAATGTCACCGGCTGAACGTGCCCATCTCATACAGCGGGCCGATGGCAGTGGCTGTGTGCCCCAGCGGGCCTGCTTCACCGCAGCACAGACACAGCTTTGTCAGCCTGGCAGAGGAGACCGGGACCGTTCACGTCCATATTTGTATGTGATGATGGAGCACCTATGACTTGAATAGAGGGCTCCTGCCAGAGCCTTTTCATAGAGCCTGGTGGTTTCTCGGTGGGGGGGGGGGGGGGGGGGGGGGGGTACAGCCTTAGTTTTGTTTGGACATACACTGAAAAGCTGGTGGTCACTGGTCATACTCCTGGCTGACGAGATGTCATATTGTAGTGGAAAGTACATCATTTTCGTCATCGGACTGGATCGCATGGTGTTCTTTTTGCAAGGGTATTGCAATAACATATAAGGCCATACAATAATACGTGAAAAATAGAGAAAGAGTAATAAAAGTGTCAATCATTGGTTGATACCTCATTGGTTGATACCCACCCAATAATCAAGATGAAATTGTCAGGAAGCTCTAGAACAGGGGTCTTCAACGTTTTCAGGCCAAGGACCCCCTAGCTGAGAGAGAGATGAAGCAGGGACCCCCTCTACATTGTATAAAAATTGTGTTTCAGATTTTACTTTTTT